>NC_081415.1:371659469-371678008 GCF_030272615.1 Cryptomeria japonica
TTCTAAGTGAGTTTGATATTCAGTACACAAAACAATGAGCTATCAAAGGACAAGTAATTGCAGATCAACTGGAAGAAGCACCACTACCAGACCAACAACCACTACAGGTGCAATTTCCAGACATGGATGTACTCACTATCACACCCAAGCAATGGACCCTATACTTTGATGGATCCTATACACAACATGAATCGGGTGCTGACATCCTGTTCGTCAATCCAAAGGGGCACACAATTCCAAGATCTTATAGAGTAATGTTTCCATGCACCAACAACATTGTTGAATATGAAGCCCTAGTAATAGGAATTAAGGTAGTCGTAGAATGGCGAATCACAGAATTGAAAGTTTATGGGGATTCTCAATTAGTTATCAATCAGATCAACGATGACTATCAGACAAAGGATGATAAACTAATATCTTACAAGAGAATGATGGATGACTTCAAAAAATACTTTATACACATCGCCTTTGAGCAGATTTCAAGATTGGACAACATAGTTGTCGATGCAATGGTCACTATCGCTTCACTGATGCAAATTCCAGATAAACAGAGTTGTTATGAGTTCCTGGTAGACCAATTGTTTTCCCCAACCTATGACAATTCCGCATCCCAATTCGTCCTTGCCCTAACTGGTTCGGATTCACCTCTGTACAAGAAGATCTATGATTATCTCAAAAATAATACTCTCCCACCCAACCTATCTCGCAACCAAAAATGTAGCTTCATCCGAAAAGCTGCCCGCTATACCTTAATCATTGATGTACTTTACCATTGAGGTCTAGATGGTACTCTTCTTTGATGCCTCGATCGTAAGGAATCTGACTCTTCCTTACATGAGCTTCACAAAGGTATTTATAGTATGCAATCAAGTGATCCTACTCTTGCCAAGAAACTTCTGAGAATGGGATATTACTGGCCGATGGTGGAAAGAGAGTCCTATCAATTTGCTAAGAAATGTCTTAAATGTCAAATTCATGGTAACCTCATACATGCACCAACACAGGAGTTGCAATTGTTCACCACATCTTTGCTTTTCTATCAATGGGGACTTGATCTGGTAGGGAAAATTGATCCCTCCTCTTCAAATGGGCATAAGTTCATTATCACCACCATGAAGTGTTTCACCGAGTGGATTGAAGCAGTCCCGATGACCACCATAACTAGAAAACAGATCTCATCATTCATCCTCAATTTTCTCATTTGCAGATATGGCATTCCCAATTCTATCATCATAGATAACAGATGTCCTTTCAAGAATCAAGATGTGCGAGATCTATTTGAACAATTCAAAATCCAACATCGCTTCTCTACACCATACTACTTGTAGGGGAATGGCCAAGCAGAAGCGTCAAACAAAACAATCCTAAAAATCCTCAAGAAAATAGTAATTGATGTTGGCAAGGATTGGCATGTGCAACTCAATCCGACACTTTAGGCCTACAGGACTAGTATCAGGACACCTACAAGGGCGACGCCATATTCATTGGTGTATGGTTCAGAGGCAATTCTACCTCTTGAGGTAGAAATCCCATCTCTTTGAGTATCTTTGAAGGGCCTCATACCAGATGAGGAATATCAAATAAATAGGTTGCAGGAACTAGAACTTCTGGATGAAAAATGACAACATGCCCATAATCATCTCAAGACATATCAGAAATGAATGTGCAGAAGCTATAATCACAAAGTCATCCCAAGGGATTTCAAAGTCAGTGATCTCATCCTAAAGAAAATCCCAGAAATCAGCAAGATCGAGATAAGAAGGGGAAATTTGAACCTAATTGGTTAGGACCTTTTGTCATCATATCAGCCTACGGATCAGGAGCATATCAGTAGTAAACTTCAAAAGGGGACATGCTCAACGAAAAAACAACATCCATCTAAAGAACTTCTACACTTGAGTCGTCCAATGCACAGATCAAGCAAAAAAGCAAAAAAAAATTAAAAAATCAAAAAATTACAAAAATAATAAAAAGCAATTCAAAAGGTGCAATAAAAACAAGTGGTGAAAACCTAGCAAATAGGCATCATTTGTGAGAGAACAACTCCTCTATATATTAGTACTCACATCATATATTTGATCCATCTGATCTAAGCTAATAGCCATTGCAGAACACTTATGCAAGCAACATTATCCCGGATATACTTAGCGTAGTCACTGTCCTTGACTATCTAAACAGTTATCCATATCATATCCCACCATGGCTTGGTGATCAACGAATATATCGACATTAAAAAATATGTGTAACTGGGGGAAACATTCATCTCACTTTAGCATTCAGACAAAAAACAAGGATCACAGCATACTAGGGAACCAATGTCAAAACTGCTCATCGAGCTAGAAAACCGGATCATTATCCAATTGCAACTTCAACACACACACAATGGATGATTTTTGTGAATTATGATGTCTTTACATTTGGCATGAGTTTTTGACTATTTGTCTCTTAATTTCTAAATCATTAGATCTTCTGAGTTATTCAAGGATGCACTGAGCTAGAGAAGCAACTATGGAACCTGATATTTTCCTTGGTTTTTTGTCTATGAGGCGATCATTTGTATGGTGCAAATTTGTCTCGAGACATGATTGGAAACATATCATTGAAGAAATTTTCCACTTTGCACATAAAAATGGTTAACTCTTGTCTGTTTTATGCAAGCAACACTCAAGTTGCCTTGGTTCAATTATACCTCGACGCTTATAGCATCTTGCAATATCAAACATCCATGTAATTTTTACTCGAGTCATTATGGTTTAATTATACCATGATACTTGTATTAAATTTTAACATATCAAAAGCTCAATGATCAACGACATAATTAAAGTGATCATTTAGTTGCATATCATTATAACCTTGCATTTATTTGCATATCATTTTGTAGCGTCCTAAAATTGCGACACTTGCAATTTCGACTGCATTTCGGTCTTCACGATGGCGACGCAACACGCAACCTGAATGGAGACCCCGAAACTTGATTACGACACTGAAAACTGCATTTTTCAAGCACCCTGGCCTGAACCTCCTTGCACCCTGCTGTCCCGGGAGGTGGGACCAGAGCGCCCAGCGCCCTGGTCCTTCAGGACCAGGGCGTCCAGCACCCTGGTCCCCCAGGACCATGGCGCCCAGCGCCCCGGTCCCTAGGCCTATTTTGGGCCCGGTCTCCTTTGGACTTTGGGTCTTTTTGTTTGCAATTTGGAAAATAAACTTTCCTGGTCGGCCTAAGGTCGGGAAAATCAGTCTATCAGCCCTAATTGACAAGTATATAAACTACATTTTTCTCTCTCATTTGGCATGAAGAGAATATGTGTACAAAGCATGGAAACTATACTCAAGCATTCAAGCATTCAAGCATTCAAACATTCAAGCATTCATTCCAAGTCTCCATTCAAGGCTAAGTGTTGCATTCAAGACAAGGATTCAACCATTGAAGAGGAGATCACATACTACATACTACAACAACATACAACATCTATACCTTCGCACATAAGGATACAAACATCCTTACAACAAGGTATTAGTACTTGTTTTACATTACAGACATTTACATTTACAGCACTTGCTCATTTCTTGGTTAATTCCAAAACTGGGGTTTGACCTAAAGGCAAACCCCTAATCCCTAACCCCCCAATCGTCTTCGCTTTTCTGTGTGTAGGTTGCAGGTACGCGGCTGAAATCGAAGATCTGGAATCCTTGTGCAGAGACGAACAGATCCCCCTTCGTTTTGCGGATTTTTCGGAGGACCGTGGCGCTCGGGCGCCATCGTCCCGACAACTTTTGCTCAAATTTGCAGGACAGTGCCGTATCGACATTTTACTGCTAATTCCAGGTCCGCAACTTCATACTGTATCCCTATCTCAATTTATAAGCGAATCTTTGTCACTTTCTATGCATTCCTAGCTTAATTCTTCTATCAACATTCTTTACAAAAGAGGGTAGCCTTGCTGTCATAACCCTTGAAACACATTTAGCATCCAATCTTGCATTGTGTGGGATTGGATCTTGTGGGTTTCAACCCCTCTTTTGAATGTAAAGTCTCTCCCCTAAGTGAAAACCATCAACCCTAGTGAACCTCCCTTCTCTCTCCTTGGAGTTGGAAGAGGGGAGAGCAACTAGGGTTTGATCGCGATTTTCCGCTTTACATTTTGGTGAACCCGACGTGAACATCCTTTCTGATTATTCATAGTTAGATCTGAAAATTGGATTCCTTGATTACATTTCCATGTTTGATCTTTTGCAAAATTTTAGAGGTTAATTGCATAAAAACCCTAAAATTTCTTTTTAGTAATTGAACTTGTGAAATGTCTAAATGTTAATGCTTGTTTCAGATCTACCCTTCTATTACAAATTATCAATTCATATCTATGCTTTAATTTTGAAAATTAAGTGGTTAAGTGTCAAAACCCTAATTTTTGAAACCCTCTTGATTCAACCTTTGTCCGACAATTTCACTGATCAAAACATCTCCAAATCAGCTGTAACTTTGGATTCCGCAATAAAATCACAATATCTTTCATCCCTGAAAATTTGGAAAAAATTTGCGAGGACCGTGTGCACTTCGAGCGCCATCGTCCCCGACATTTTTTCCGAAATTTCGGGAGCTAGATCTTACTGTATTTTCCTACTAAAATCCAGAATTTTGGCTGATTTTATCAAATCTAACACTTTCAAAATTACAGTCAAAGTTGGTCTTGTGATTGCTTGGATTAAGGCTTCTAATTATTCAAAAATCATTGAAATTGAAATTTTGTATCAAAATTGTGTTCTTACTGTCGTAAATCTGAAAAGTGTGTTTGCATTCATTTGAAATTTCAGTGCTTTATTCAAATTCTTGCAATTTGTGACTTTTGAAATTAAATGCTTAATTACAACAACTTTAATTTCCGCTTTCAAAATTGAATTTTGCGTGAAATTGAGTCAATTTTTAAAATTCAAAATTTGTATTGCTCTTGACATTCCCTCTAAAATCATAAAATTCAAAATTTCAGTTTCCCTCTCTTTTTCAAAATTCAAATTTTGCATTTTTCGACAATTTTGGTAGGGTTCAATTTCGAGATTGCAACTTTAATTTGGCCTATCTACAGATCGTAAAATCACTCAATTTTTTCAGATTAGCTTTAAAATCATCATACCTTTCATCCCTGCAAATTTCGAAAAAAGTTGCAAGGACCGTGTTGCACTCCGAGCGCCACGGTCCCGGACATTTTTTTCCGAAATTTCGGGAGACTGTCGTGATTGCATTTAACAGCTTAAATCCAGAAGATTGGTTGATTTTATTGAAAATTGCTACCTCTAAATTCAAAATCTTCTCTCTCTTTCTAGTGCATGAGTTTTACAACAATAAGCCCTACTTACACTATTCTCGTTAGACGAAGCCGTAGAATTAAGTCTTTCCGAGGTTTAATTACCGAGGAGATGGAACCTAATTTGAATAGCCTTTTTAACGAGGACATGGGTAATTCCTCTAATCCTCCTAATGATGAAGAAGCTCTCCATGAGGTTTCTGAAGAACAACTTTCGAAATTGGATAACCAATTTGACGATTTTCGACAATGGATGTCTCAAGAATACCCTGATAGTCAAGCTCTTCCTTTAATTGACGGTCTAAAACATATGCTTCAAAGTGATAAGAATGGAATTGATATTTTGCTTGGTATTGCACACATTGTGGATTCGAATGTGATGCCTATGAAGAGTTGTGCTAAAAATTTGGGTTATACACAACCTCCTACTCAAGTCAATCATTCTATTCCTTTGATGACTCCTATTGCTAGCGTACCTACCTTTACATCAAACATAATGACTACTTCTATACAAGACATTCCCCCTGTGATCACCAGTCATGGGGGCAATCCTTCTTCTTCAATTAACCCTCTTCCTTCATTTAATCCGATTTCTTCATTCGTCCCTTCAATGAGTGTTCCTATTACATCTCCACAAATGAACATGACGCAAGGGGGCAATTCGTTTAACCATTCCATTCCTCCTTGTAGTGTTCCTCCTGTCCAATCATCTCCTATGACTAATTATCATAGAGTCCCACCACCTTACTCTTTACCTTCTTTCAATAACATAACACCTCCATCTCAATCTAACACATCTAATATGAATTCTTCGACTGAAGCGACCATTAACAATCTTGCACAAACTGTCTCTTCCTTACAGCAACAAATTGCCTCTATGAATCAATCTAAGTTTAGTGTGCCCACATTTGATGTTGCGAGCCCACTTTCTCTTGACATTGTTCGAGCTATCCCTCCTAAACATGTTGAAATCCCACATTTGGAGCTTTATAATGGTAAAGGTGATCCTCTAACACATGTTAAGACTTTTCAAACAATTTGTACCGATTTTGCTTATGACCAAAGGTTGCTTGCAAAGCTGTTTACTAGAACATTAAGAGACAAAGCCCTACAATGGTATTGCTCGTTGCCTTCTTATTCTATTACTTCTTTCGAACAACTTGCAAATGCTTTCATTCAACAATTTCAAAACAATATAAGTCCTAAAGTTACTTTGATTGATTTAATGCATTGTAAACAAGGTGTTAAAGAAAAAGTGACTGATTTCATTGGTAGATATAAGCATTTGTATGCTCAAATTTCTTTTCCAGTGCCTGACAATGATATTCAAAGAATCTTTATTTCTAATTTACAAAAAGATATTCGAGACAAACTTCTGTTTTCTGAGTTTACTTCTTTCCAACAGTTGTGTGCAACTCTTCACAATTATCAACTGACTGTGAGTCAAATGGAACAATCACATCCTAAGGCTCCGAGTGATAAGGGTGATAGCAGTCAACAACCATTTGGGAAGTTTAAACCGAACTGAGATTCCATCAAATTCAATGAAAACATCATCAACAACAATGTGAATGCAGCATCAAGTGTGCCTCCTATTTCTAAATTTTTCAAGAAAGAAAGAAAGTATACTCCTTTGAATGAATCATTGCATAGTATTATGAATAAGTTATTGGAACAAAATGTGCTTACTCTTCCTCCTATAAGACAAATTGATCCTGCAAAGATTACTTCACCTTATTTTTATAACAAAACTTTTTGTCAATTTCATCGTCAGCCTGGGCATGATACTGAAAAATGTTTTTCTTTAAAGGGTAAAATTCAAGATTTGATTGATAATAATACTATTTCTGTTTCTGGAGTGAATGATAAAGGCAATACATCTGTAGCTCCTCCTAATCAAAATCTTCAGATTTTCACTGATCCATTACCTTCTCATACCTCTAATGCAATTGAGGCTAATGATTCCTCTCTCTCATCTGATGGTCTTGTGTCTATGGCTCCGAATGTGATTAACTTCGTAGAGTAGCAAGAAAACCCTAAAGAACCTTCCATCACATTTGATTCTAGTGAAACCATTACGGCACCTGATGGTCCTTTATATATAGTTGCAAAAGTCAAGAACACACCTTGCCGTGGAGTGCTTATTGATCCTTCGTCCATGATTAATGTTATTACTAAAGAATTTCTTTTTACTTTGCAATTGAATCAAGTGATTTATGACAAAACAGATGTGATTGTGAAACTATTTGATGCATTTTCTTCTCCTGCAATTGGTTCTATTACATTGCCTATTGAGGTCCATAACAAATCCCTTGATGTGAACTTTGCTATTATTCCATCTTCCGAACAATTTCGTGTGAAGCTTGGCTATCCTTGGCTATCTTCCATAAAAGCTATTGCTTCTCCTATTCATAAGTGTTTGAAATTTCCCCATAATGGTGAAGTTGTTACTGTCAATCATAGTCTCTTTAAACCAGCTGAAAGAACTTCTAGCGTTCCTCTTGATTACTTTTGGCCTAAACAATTCCAATCTCTTCCTCCGTGAAGTGATCATCTTTTCAAATCTTATCAAAAGTGGAAAACGGATATGATCCTATCTCTAAGTGAACCTAGAACACCTAAACTTGACATTCCTATCGTTCTTGAGAAGGAAGTTCTTCCTTTGAAAGATAAAACTAATGTCTTTCCTCAAGAAGATTCCCAACCCATCCCTATGGATGTGACTATGCCTATATCTAATAAACTTCCTAAAAGTAGACCTATACCTCCTCGTCATGATGGACTTGGTCTTCTTCCTAAACCAAATATTCCTCCTTTGTATGGAGCAGTCCCTCCTCCTTCTTTTTATAGAGAGAAGAGACCTTCTTCTTCTCCTATTATCTAGCCTAAGAGACCACAACCTAAACACCCAAGTGATAAGGATGAGCACATTCCTCCTCCTCAATCTTCTCCACTTCCTACTAAGACTAGACGAAATCGTTCTGCACGTGAACGCCGACGAAAGCGTCGTCTTAGAGCTCAAACTTTGCAATCTCCAAAGACACCTTCAACAAGCATTATTCCATTTTCTCTTCAGCCAGACATTGAGCCTAAATCTCCTAAACATAAGATGCATGATGGTCTTGATCCTATGCGAGTTAAGGACCCTATTTTTATAAATCTTGATGATGATATAGATGAAAATGTTATGCATGATGAAAATGTTACTCCTCTTGCTTCTGATAGTGAATATGAACTTGTTGATGTTGATAACCATTTATCTAATGAATTTTCTAAAGCACTTATCCTAGCTATTAGACAAGAACAATGTGGCTCAAAACATGAAGATAGCCCTTGTTTGGATCTTGTGATAGCTCCATCTGTTGTGTTGGATGTTCCTCCTCTAGCGTGTTCCCTGCCTTCCCGAAACATTGATCAGCAAGATCGGGGGGTAGATGACGTGCTAGACTAGTTACATTAGCATAGCAGATTCTCTCCTCCTCTCTTGTATTACTTCTTCTATATGTTATTCTCATTCTTCTATTTGTTGTCCTTAGTGTTGTCTACTTGAGGACGATGCAAAGCATTGAGATCTCTCGATCTCTCTCATGTTGACTCAAAAGACACATGTGTTCCCTTCTTCTAGGTGACCTTCCTTGATTGGGGAATGAAGAACAATTATGCATACATACATATGATATATATACATGACTTATCATACAGCATACTGACCCCGAGGAAAGCGAAGTCACCTTGTGCTTTGTGTTTTGTGTCTATTATCCTTGGGCTTATCTCACACTTGGGGGCTAAATCTTTGTGATAACGTGCTCCTTTCCTTTCTCATTCTTATATGTATCACTACCTTAAAGCAATCACCCCCGGTGAGGTGTGTGCGATCGCTTTAACGTAGGGGGGCATACATCCCGTTCATATCTTTTCAAGATACTTGAAAATTTCTTGACAAGTTTAGCTTTGCCTTGAAAATTTTTGATATCTTTCTTGCATGACTCATAGTGAGGGAACCTTACTACTGACAGTCATGGTTCTCCCTTGTGATCTTCCCTTTTACTTTGTCAATCGAAGTCGTAAGATCCTTAGTCCACTGGGGGCTTGGTGTGTCTTGCCTCCTTGACGTGGTGAAAGTCTTTCAATATTGTTTCCTTGTACTTTACCGGAAGTATGAGCATACATACTCCCGCTAAAGTAGGGGCTAAATGTAGCATCCTAAAATTGCGACACTTGCAATTTCGACTGCATTTCAGTCTTCACGATGGCGACGCAACACGCAACCTGAATGGAGACCCCGAAACCTGATTACGACACTAAAAACTGCATTTTTCAAGCACCCTGGCCTGAACCTCCTTGCACCCTGTTGTCCCGGGAGGTGGGACCAAAGCGCCCAGCGCCCTGGTCCTTCAGGACCAGGGTGCCTGGTCCCCCAGGACCATGGTGCCCAGCGCCCTAGTCCCTGGGCCTATTTTGGGCCCGGTCTCCTTTGGACTTTGGGTCTTT
Source organism: Cryptomeria japonica (assembly GCF_030272615.1). Classification (NCBI taxonomy): domain Eukaryota; kingdom Viridiplantae; phylum Streptophyta; class Pinopsida; order Cupressales; family Cupressaceae; genus Cryptomeria; species Cryptomeria japonica. Next base: position 371,669,261 of record NC_081415.1, read on the forward strand.
TTGTTTGCAATTTGGAAAATAAACTTTCCTGGTCGGCCTAAGGTCGGGAAAATCAGTCTATCAGCCCTAATTGACAAGTATATAAACTACTTTTTTCTCTCTCATTTGGCATGAAGAGAATATGTGTACAAAGCGTGGAAACTATACTCAAGCATTCAAGCATTCAAACATTCAAGCATTCATTCCAAGTCTCCATTCAAGGCTAAGTGTTGCATTCAAGACAAGGATTCAACCATTGAAGAGGAGATCACATACTACATACTGCAACAACATACAACATCTATACCTTCGCACATAAGGATACAAACATCCTTACAACAAGGTATTAGTACTTGTTTTACATTACAGACATTTACATTTATAGCACTTGCTCATTTCTTGGTTAATTCCAAAACCGGGGTTTGACCTAAAGGCAAACCCCTAATCCCTAACCCCCCAATCGTCTTCGCTTTTTTGTGTGTAGGTTGCAGGTACGCGGCTGAAATCGAAGATCTGGAATCCTTGTGCAGAGACGAACAGATCCCCCTTCGTTTCGCGGATTTTTCGGAGGACCGTGGCGCTCGGGCGCCATCGGCCCGACAACTTTTGCTCAAATTTGCAGGACAGCGTCGTATCGACATTTTACTGCTAATTCTAGGTCCGCAGCTTCATACTGTATCCCTATCTCAGTTTATAAGCGAATCTTTGTCACTTTCTATGCATTCCTAGCTTAATTCTTCTATCAACATTCTTTACAAAAGAGGGTAGCCTTGCTGTCATAACCCTTGAAACACATTTAGCATCCAATCTTGCATTGTGTGGGATTGGATCTTGTGGGTTTCAACCCCTCTTTTGAATGTAAAGTCTCTCCCCTAAGTGAAAACCATCAACCCTAGTGAACCTCCCTTCTCTCTCCTTGGAGTTGGAAGAGGGGAGAGCAACTAGGGTTTGATCGCGATTTTCCGCTTTACACATTTAAACTTGAATTTATTTGCATATCATTTTAAAACTTTCATTTAGTTGCATATAATTTTAAAACTTGCATTTAGTTGCATATCATTTTAAACTTGCATTAGTCTCACATCATCATCATTATCATACATCTCAGTTTCAAGATACATCTCACATCTCATTATCATTATCATACATCTCATTTTAAAGATACATCTCACAAATCATAAACATTTAGAGAACATCACATCTCATTTCGGAAAAAAAAAACAATACATCATCACATTATCACCCATTCCATCATGAACCATGCATTCACATCATCATATAATAATCAAAATCAAAAGATCAAAAATATCTTTATTATCTAAACATCTAATCATCATCATAAAATCATCATATCAAAACATAATGCATATTGTAAATCACTCATCACCAATAACACATCCCATGTGGATCAGAGAAAATCAGTGCCATATATATATCTCAAAAATGGTCCAAAATATACAAGGGATATCATGTCTGTCAAAATACAATAAAAGTGATCAACATGCCACAAAGACAGGTCTCTCAAGTATGACTATCTCCTGAGGCGGGCGGTCTGACAACAGATGTCCCAGCTCCTGGATCTCCACTAGATGGATCACGTCGGGCAAGCCTCATAACACCTGTTCTCTCTGTCCTCGTACGGCTATGGCCAAATCGAGTGGATGCCACTACAACATAGCTAGGAGCTCTGTGATCTCAAGGGACCACCTCCTCGTATAAACGCCTATAATACTCAGCCTCCTTGGTTGAGTACTATATCTCTCTGAATGTGTCTCAAACTGGGGCATCGGTCGAGGCTCTCTCTAACTTGTCAGCAAGGGACTTTGCCTGGCCCCGATGCTCTATCTTTGTATCCCACTCTGCGATAACCTATGTAATCTGTCGTTGTTGCACTAGAACTTGTGCCTACAGCTCCTACACCGAGACCTATAGCGCCCTGATCTGAGAATCTTGTCAATGGGTGGGTACGCTGATCTAAACGGGTACCTGTGTCATGGTCCCACCCACACCTATCCCTATCTGAGGTGTTGGTGGAGGTAGAACGTTAGATCTCCTCCTCTAGGAAGGTCGCCTATCATTCTCTATCCTACCCACATCAGCTAACACCGCACCTAGCCTCCCACCCCCACCCCCACCCACACCAAGAATGATACCACCTCTGCCACCACCCCCTCTACCTCTATCTCCACCTCCACCTCTATCTCCTCCATCTCCTCTACCTCCTCCTCCTCCACCACCTCCATCTCCTCCACCACTACCTCCAGTACCTCCCTCTCCTACCTCCTCTCCCTCATCCTCCTCTCTCCGTCTAGCTCCCCCTCGCCTCTATGGTTGCTCCTCCTCATCATCGTCAACAACTAGCAATAGCTCTGTTGGATCAGATATACGTGCCACGACATGTGCCATAAAGTAGGTGGAGAAGTCTTCCGTCATTTCAGTATCTACGACCTTGACCCCATAATCCCAAATCTGTCTCGCTAGGGACATGTACTCATCAATAGTTGCCCCGCTATCTAGGGTAGGTCCCCACTCCAGCACATCCTGTCGTCGACAAGCATACAAACAGGCTCCTTATGGCATCCCTTGTTGCCTACCATATTGTTGATGAACGCAGTTGTGCAAGAATCGCTCAATAATAAAGGGCATCCACCCAATTAGGTACCTCAACATATATACATAGGGTATCTCTAGCCCATCCTCTGCCCACACCTCACAATCCATATATGGTCTCCAGATGACCATATCAATATCAGCCAGCGTCCTCCACCAATGCTCTAGTTTGCCCAGCTCCTACTGGACAACTACACTTGTATACCCATAAACATATGCCCAATCAACTGGCCTATCCCTATCAGCAAGCGGTCTTGACATTGGCATACGCTCCCAGGCCCACACCTGTAACAATGTCACCCCAGGTTATAAACTAGTATATCCCAGATATACTATCTGGTGAAGCTCTTTGTATAGATGGGGCAACATACAACACCCCTATGCAAACCTGCATCACCATGCCCTCCAGAACCAATCCCCATCCAACGGCTAGTACCGTTGACCTATGGTCGGGACTCAAGAACCCACCAATGAAACTTGCTAATACTGATGGTAGCAGAGCATAACCTAAATCCAAAAACTCCTGCCACGAGATCTCGTAGCCACTAATCTCATCATCCTCAAAAGATACGGTGAAGATCCTCTGTGCCACCCTTCTCAATCTGCTTGTAAGGAAACAGAGCCCCAACCACAGGAATCCGTAGAATCCGGTAACAGTCCTCTGGTGTGACTATCATCTCACCAATCGCCAAGTGAAAGGTGTATGTATCACCGTGCTACCTCTCTGCCAAAGTTGTCAGTAACTCTCGGTTAATGATATACCAGATCATGTCTAACAAAGATGATAACCCATATCTCTCAATCAAATCTCTGTAAGCATGTGACAAACATGGGATAAGTGTCCATGGCCCCAAAAATCGCTCTCGAGACTAGAGCACGCCAAGCTCTGCCTGCAAATCAACACATATCCATCATCAGTTCTCAATTCCATCCAATCTATCAGCAATCAAAATAAATCAACTTGAAAAAGCGAAGCATATCAAGAACACATCAGAAACACATTCACATCATGTCAGTGAATAAATCAGTGCATCATATCAAGATCCATATCGAAAAATCAAGATCCATATCGAAAATCAATGACCCATATCGAAATCAAGGACCCATATCGAAAATCAAGGACCCATATCAAAAATCAGACTCATATCAAAAATCAAGACTCATATCGAAAATCAGACTCATCAAGAATCAAGGACCTATATCAAAATCAAGGACCCATATTGAAATCAAGGACCCATATCGAAAATCAGAACTCATATCGAAATCAAGGACCCATATCGAAAATCAAGAACCCATATCGAAAATCAAAGACTCATATCGAAAATCAAGGACCCATATCGGAAATCAAAGACCCATATCAAAATCAAGATCCATATCGGAAATCAAAGACCCATATCGAAATCAAGGACCCATATCGAAAATCAAGATCCATATCAAAAGCAACAAATATCGAAATCAAGGACCTATATCGAAAATCAAGATCCATATCGAAAGCAACTCATATCGAAATCAAGGACCCATATCGAAAGCAACTCATAACAACATCAAGACCCATATCAAAATCTAAACCATATTAGAGTAATCAACGGACCCATATTGACATCTAAACAACCTATCTAATCTATTTGATTCACGACGCATTTTTTACAACACTTTTTTTCCATCTTTGGACCCCACGTGCTAAATTAGGGCCCCAAAGGCTAAGCTGCCACATATGCGCTAACCTTTTCCAGGCATGCGTTGTAAAACACACCCTACGTGCTAACGGACACACCATTTGTGCTACCCTGTTTACCAAACATGCTAAGCTATCCTAAGTGCTAACTAGCCAAAAGCAACTCATATCGAAATCAAGCACCCATATTGAAAGCAACTCATAACGACATCAAGACCTATATCAAAATCTAAACCATATTAGAGTAATCAATGGACTCATATTGACATCTACACAACCTATCTAATCTATTTGACTCACGACACCTTTTTTACAACAATTTTTTTCCAACTTTGGACCCCACATGCTAAATCAGGGCCCCAAAGGCTAAGCTGCCACATATGCGCTAACCTTTTCCAGGAATGCATTGTAAAACACACCCTATGTGCTAACTGACACACCATTTGTCCTAACCTATTTACCCAACATGCTAAGCTATCCTAAGTGCTAACTGGCCTACCCATTGTGCTTCTATGCATATCCTATGCGCTAAAACCATCCTACATGTTAACCTACCCCCGACCGCCCTACAATGTGGCACTGAGACGCTACACCTGCCTAGGGTTTTCTACGCTTTAACCTTCCTATCGTATGCGCTAGACAACCTACCCTAAGTAATAAACCAGCAAAATACAACCCCAAATTGAAAAACATGACAAAAATAAATAAATATTGTATATGGTGAAAATGGATAACAAATAACAACAATATTGAAAGACTAAAATGGATTCAACCACTAAACCCTAGCCTAACAATGAACAAAGATCCACCATAACATATGAAGATAACCTAAGACAATGCAAAATAACTCAAAATCATAAAGATTATACCATCACATGTCCAATAGGGTTTTGATCTCCATTCTTCCTATCTCCATTGATCTTGTTTGATATGCTTGCTCTCAGATTTTTTGTATGCACAAGAGCTCAACAAAGAACGGAATGTGGTTGCAAGTGGAATTGTAGTGTAGCCAAGTACTCCAAAATCAGTCATTAGCATGTGTCATTAGTCATTAGGGTTTGACAATGAAGAAGGCATCTCCTTAAATAGAAGACACAATATGAAATGGAGGGTTAAGATTGAGAGGTGTAAAAAGAGAGGTCGGCTAGGATTAGAGGGTAGGTATAAGAAATACCAAAATAATGAAAGGGGTAGGTAGTGTATGAATTAAGAGATGAATGACATGTGTCATGTGTAGAAAAAGCTAATGAATTAATTAAATAAATAAAGATTTATTTAATTAATAGAGGAAATAGGACAATTAAATAAATAAAATATTTATTCAATTTAGGAAAGGGATAATTTAAATAAATAAATGTATTTATTTAAATGAGAAATAAGGCTAGAAGAGGATAAATGAATTAATTAAATAAATAAAGATTTATTTAATTAATAGAAGAATTAGGCTTAGATAATTAAATAAATAAAATATTTATTTAATTAGACATGACAATTTTGAGTGTCTACATTTTGCCCCTCTTTGAGACAATGTGGCTTGTCGCGTTGTTTCAAAGAAGATAAGATGAACTGATGCAGAGTTGCCCCAGGATGGGAATGATATGCCCCCTCAAGAGATTGGATGAAAATGTCTGAAAAGATTGCAGACAATCTCTCGATAAGAAAGAAAGGCTAGAATGGATTGAGCGAATGAAGTGACAAAGTCACGGGATGAGAAAGACTGACTCGGGAAATGAAGGTCAGGGCTAGGGTAGGCTATAAGATAGGCCACGGGCAAAAGACATCCTCATTGTCATCCACACCCTTAGAAGATCACAGTGCAGAGCGAGAAAAGGGCAGCAGCAGTCAGCAGCGATGGCATTCATTCATAGATTCGACCGTGTCCGCCGATTCCAGCGACCAGCCGATGCAGGAGAGCCGGTAAGTACCCGAAAACCTCCTCGTACTTTCACGCATTTCGAGTTTTGTCATAAATGCATGTTTAGGAGCAATAAATGCGCTAGGAATAGGATATTTAAAAAGTGCAAAAACGCGCAATCGCGTCTGTGTCCAACAGGCGCGTCTGTGTCGGGTCCAGGTGCGTCTGTGCCTGGAACCGCGTTTGTGTTGAATACGGACGCGTTTGTGAAATGTAGCAGCGTCTGTGCTTTTTTAGAAGCGTTTATGTAATGTAGGGACGTCTGTGTTCCCTGGTCGCGTTTGTGTCTGGCATAGGCACGTTTGTGTTCAGAAAGCGCGTCTGTGTCGCAGAAGCGCGTTTGTGCAGTCTATAAGCGCGTTTAGGAGTTAAAAGCGCGTTTTTGTTGTAAAAGTGCATTTGTGTGTTTAAATGCATGGTTTTAGTCTTTTAGGTCAAATCGACAGTTCTGTGATGAACATACGCTGTCGATTGGATAAGCTGCTGAGAGGATACACTCAAGCAGGTCCTCTAGAAAGATTAGGATAGATCAAGGCACTTTGTGATGAACAGGGAGCACCAAGATAGGCAGCACTTTGTGATGAATAGGGAGCGCGAATGTGAGTGACACTTTGTGATGAACAGGGAATGTCACACACGTAGTACTTTGTGATGAACAGGGAGCACTACTTAGGGTAGATAGCAACACTTTGTGATGAACAGTGAGTGTCACTAGGATAGATAACCAAATGCATTTAGATAGCAAGTAGCATTTTGTGATAAACAGTGAATGCCACGATAACTGACAGATTGATTGTGTGACTGCAGGAGTATTTGCCGATGTTGGAGCACGGGAGAGATTCCCGTCGACTCAGAGATTGCGACCAGAGTTGTCGATCCAGGACATGATTTCCATTGAGGAGATGGGTCTCACACATATGCTCTATGTGCCCGAGTTTCGGGCAAACATGGGGTTGCTGACTGCGTTGGCCGAGAGATGGCACTCGGAGACGTGCACGTTTCACTTGCCGATGGGTGAGATGACAGTGACATTAGAGGATGTCTACAGGATACTGCATATCCCCATAGATGGAGAGTTGATTCCCTATGACCGTGACGGTGACAGGGAGGCATTGCGACGGGTGTTTCAGGATCCCGGGTTGGAGATGCGAGCAGGTCATGTAGCCTGGGATACCATGGCTGCCACAGGTTTAGCATTGCTGGCAGTTGTTGGGGGAGTCATCAGTGGGTATTTGTGTCCAGACAGGGCCACACGAGGATTGGCAATGGGCTGGGGAGGGGCATTGGAGACGCTGATGGCAGAGCACACTAGATATGCATGGGGGCCATGTGTCCTGACACATTTGTATTATGAGCTGCATCAGTTTGTCTACCACGGATCAATGGGTTTGGGCTGCGGCGTGACTCTCTTGCAGGTGTGGGCTTATGAGCACCTTCCCATCACACGGCCCATTCATTTCAGAGGCAGAGGACAGGGACGGAGTTTCGTGCACTTGTATGACATGATCACATCCCAGCCTCGGATTGGGAGATTGGAGCATTGGAGGCGAGTCATTGATGATATAGACATGGTCATCTGGAGACCGTACCTGGGGTGCGAGGAGTCGGATGACGACGCATTGGAGCTACCCTATGCGTTCAAGAGCAGGTATCTAATTGGGTGGACGCCTTATATTCTGGAGAGGCAGCTTGTTGATAGGGTGTGCAGGCAGTTTGGGCGGATCCAGCGGATGCCACGGGGCTCGGGCATGTATGCCCGTACGGTCAGAGATCAGGTGCAGTTTGGGCCGCTATTATCATATGATCAGGCAGTGACACAGCTAGCAGAGATGATGCCGATGCCCTGGGACATGTGGCCAGAGGTAGATGATGCAGGGATGGACGCAGAGTACTCTGCGTATTGGGCAGAGCATCCGTTTCCCAGGTTGATAGATCCGGCAGAGCCACTGGAGGGAGAGGGTGGAGGAGATGATGATGATGGTGGAGGGGATGGAGGTAGGGGCCGGCGGAGGCGGAGGGGAGTGGTGGGAGAGAGGCGGGTGGCACCTCGGAGGGAGGGAGGACAGGAGAGAGCAGCTCCGGTGGTGAGGGGTCGCGGTGGAGTGCCCCTACAGGTACCAGTAGCACAGGGTCCTGAACAGGGACCTAGACAGGTGCAGAGAGAGGGACAGAGACAGGTATAGCCACAAGTACCTAGACAGGCACAGGGACAGGTGCAGGCAGAGGCACAGGGACAGGCACCTGCAGGGGATGAGCCACAGGCAGAGGCTGAGAGCGGAGATTCTGAGGAGGATGAGGTGTTGAGGCTACGAGAGATCTGCCAGGGCCAGGCAGATGAGATTGAGGATTTGGTGCGGGAGAGAGATCACCTCAGGATCAGGGTCAGAGACACAGAGCGGGAGAGGGATCAGGCCATCCAGAGATACACAGAGGCCGAGACAGCTCTGAGGGCAGGGAGGCGGGCAGCAGAGGATGCAGGGGCAGGCTACGCATATGTTTTGCGAGCCGGAGAGGAGATCGCCTACTGGAGGGATCTATACTATGCAGCCGTGCCAGCAGATCAGCGGGC
>NC_081415.1:371678508-371697969 GCF_030272615.1 Cryptomeria japonica
TGTCCTGCAAATTTGAGTGAAAGTTGACAAGACAATGGCGCCCGGCGTGCACACGGTCGTCCGAAAAATCTGCGAAACGAAGGGGGATCTGTTCATCTCTGCAACCTACACACAAAAAAGAGAGGACGATTGGGGGGTTAGGGATTAGGGGTTTTCCCTTAGGTCAAACCCTGGTTTTGGAATTAACCAAGAAATGAGAATGCTGTAAATGTAAATGTTTGTAATGTAAACAAGTACTAATACCTTGTTGTAAGAATGTTTGTATTCTTACATGCGAAGGTGTAAATTTTGTTGTATGTTGTATGTTGTAAGTGATCTCCTCTTCAATGGTTGAATCCTTGTCTTGAATGCAACACTTAGCCTTGAATGGAGACTTAGAATGATCAATTGCTTAAAGGAATGCTTGAATGCTTGAATGCTTGAATGCTTGAATGTTTGAATATCGCTTCCACATCTTGTACACATATGTCCTTCCTCCTCAAAATGGGAGAGGAAATGCAGTTTATATAGTTGCCAATTAGGGTTGATAGACTGATTTTTCTGACCTTAGGCTGACCTAGGAAGATTATTTTCCAATTTGCAAACATAAAGACCCGAGACCCAAAAGAGACCAAGCCCAAAAATAGGGCCAGGGACCAGGGCACTGGGTGCCATGGTCCTGGAGGACCAGGGTGCTGGGCGGCCTAGCCCTGAAGGACCAGGGTGCTGGGCGCCATGGTCCCACCTCCAAGGATAGCAGGGTGTAAGGAGGATCAGGCCAGGGTGCTGAAAAATGCAGTTTTTGATGTCATGAACAAGTTTTGGAGTCTCCATTCAGGTTCAGTGTTGCGTCGCCATCGTGAAGACCCAAATGCGGTCGAAATTGCAATTGTTTCAATTTTAGGACACTACATTTAGCCCCCACTTTAGCGGGAGTATAAGCGTACACTCATACTTCCGGTAAAGTACAAGGAAACAACATTGAAAAACTTTCACCATGTCAAGGAGGCAAGACACACCAAGCCCCCAGTGGACTAAGGATCTTATGACTTCGATTGACAAAGTAAAAGGGAAGATCACATGGGAGAACCATGACTGTCAGTAGTAAGGTTCCCTCACTATGAGTCATGTAGGAAAAATACCAAAAATTTTCAAGGCAAAGCTAAGTTCGCCAAGAAATTTTCAAGTATCCTGAAGGGATAGACGGGGTGTATGCCCCCCTACGTTAAAGCAATCGCACACGCCTCAACGGGGGTGATTGCTTTAAGGTAGTGATACACATAAGAAATGAGAAGGGAAAGGAGCACGTTATCACAAAGATTTAGTCCCCAAGTGTGAGATAAACCCAAGGATAATAGACACAAAACACAAAGCACGAGGTGACTTCTCTTTCCTCAGGATCAGTATGCTATATGATAATTCATGTATATCATATGTATGTATGCATAATTGTTCTTCATTCCCCAATCAAGGAAGGTCACCTAGAAGAAGGGAACACATGTGTCTTTTGAGTCAACATGAGGGAGACCAAAAGAGATCTCAATGCTTTGCATCATCCTCAAGTAGACAACACTAAGGACAATAAATAGAAGAATGAGAATAACACATAGAAGAAGTAACACAAGAGAGGAGGAGAGAGTCTGCTATACTAATGAAACTAGTCTAGCACGTCATCTACCCCTCGATCTTGCTGATCAATATTTCGGGAAGGCAGGAAACACGCTAGAGGAGGAACATTCAACACAGCAGATGGAGCTATCACAAGATCCAAACAAGGGCTATGTTCATGTTCCAAGCCATGTTGTTCTTGTCTAGGAGCTAGGATAAGTGCTTTAGAAAATTCGTTAGATAAATGGTTATCAACATCAACATATTCATATTCACTATCAGAAACAAGAGAAGTAACATTTTCATCATGAATAACCTTTTCATCTATATCATCATCAAGATTTACAAAAATAGGATCTTTAACTCGCACAGGATCAAAACCATCATGCATCTTATGTTTAGGAGATTTTGGAGAAAATGGAATAATGTTTGTTGAAGGTGTTTTTGGAGATTGCAAAGTTTGAGAAGCAGCTGCTTAAGCTCTAAGATGACGCTTTCATTGGTGTTCACATGTAGAATGATTTCGTCTAGTCTTAGTAGGAAGTGGAGAAGATTGAGGAGGAGGAATGTTCTCATCCTTATCACTTGGGTGTTTAGGTTGTGGTCTTTTAGGCTGGATAATAGGAGAAGGGGAAGGTCTCTTCTCTCCATAAGAGGAAGGAGGAGGAACTGCTCCATATAAAGGAGGAATATTTGGTTTAGGTAGGAGACCAAGTCCATCATGACGAGGAGGTATAGGTTTGCTTTTAGAAAGTTTATCAGACATAGACATAGTCACATCCATAAGAATGGGTTGGGAATCTTCTTGAGGAAAGACATTAGTTTTATCTTTCAAAGGAAGAACTTCCTTCTCAAGAATGATAGGAACATCAAGTTTGGGTGTTCTAGGTTCACTTAGAGATAAGATCATATCTGTTTTCCATTTTTGATAAGATTTGAAAAGATGATCACTTCACGGAGGAAGAGATTGGAATTGTTTAGGCCAAAAATAATCAATAGGAACATTAGAAGTTCTTTTAGCTGGTTTAAAGAGACTATCATTGATAGTAACAACTTCACCATTATGGAGAAATTTCAAACATTTATGAATAGGAGAAGCAATAGCTTTCATCGAAGATAGCCAAGGATAGCCTAGCTTCACACGAAATTGTTTAGACGATGGAATAATAGCAAAGTTCACATAAAGGGATTTGTTATGGACCTCAATAGGTAATGTAATAGAACCAATTGCAGGAGAAGAAAATGCATCAAATAATTTCACAATCACATCTGTTTTGTCATAGATCACTTGATTCAATTGCAAAGTAAAAAGAAATTCCTCAGTAATAACATTAACCATGCAAGCAGGATCAATAAGCACTCCACGGCAAGGTGTATTCTTGACTTTTGCAACTATGTATAAAGGACCATCAGGTGCCCTGATAGTTTCACTAGAACAAAATGTGATGGAAGGTTCTTTAGGGTTTTCTTGCTGCTCTAAAAAGTTAATCACATTCAGAGTCATAGACACAAGACCATCAGATGAGAAAGAGGAATCATTAGTCTCAATTGCATTAGGGGTATGAGAAGGTAATGGATTAGTAAAAATCTTAAGATTTTGGTTAGGAGGAGCTACAGATGTGTTGCCTTTATCATTCACTCCTGAAACAGAGATAGTATTATTATCAATCAAATCTTGAATTTTACCCTTTAAAGCAAAACATTTTTCAGTATCATGCCCAGGTTGACGATGAAATTGACAAAAAGATTTGTTATCAAAATAGGGTGAATTAATCTTTGCAGGATCTATTTGCTTTATAGGAGGGAGAGTAAGCACATTTTGTTCCAATAACTTATTCATAATACTATGCAATGATTCATTCAAAGGAGTAAACATTCTTTCTTTCTTGAAAAACTTAGAAATAGGAGGCACACTTGATGCTGCATTCACATTGTTGTTGATGATGTTTTTATTGAACTTAATGGACTCTCTGTTTGGTTTAAACTTCCCAAATGGTTGTTGACTACTATCACCCTTATCACTCGGAGCCATAGGATTTGCTTGTTCCATTTGACTCACAGTCAGTTGATAATTGTGAAGAGTTGCACACAACTGTTGGAAAGAAGTAAACTCAGAAAATAGAAGTTTTTCTCTGATATCTTTTTGTAAATTAGAAATAAAGATTCTTTGAATATCATTTTCAGGCACAAGAAAAGAAATTTGAGCATACAAATGCTTATATCTACCAATGAAATCAGTCACTTTTTCTTTAACACCTTGTTTACAATGCATTAAATCAATCAAAGTAACTTTAGGACTTCTATTGTTTTGAAATTATTGAATAAAAGAATTTGAAAGTTTTTCGAAAGAAGTAATAGAATAAGAAGGCAACGATAAATACCATTGTAGGGCTTTATCTCTTAATGTTCTAGTAAACAGTTTTGCAAGCAACCTTTGGTCATAAGCAAAATCGGTACATATTGTTTGAAAAGTCTTAACATGTGTTAGAGGATCACCTTTACCATTATAAAGCTCCAAATGCGAGTTTTCAACATGCTTAGGAGGGATAGCTCGAACAATGTCAAGAGAAAGTGGGCTCGCAACATCAAATGTGGGCACACTAAACTTAGATTGATTCATAGAGGCAATTTGTTGCTGTAGAGAAGAGACAGTTTGTGCAAGATTATTAATGGTCGCTTCAGTTGAAGAGTTCATATTAGACGTGTTAGATTGTGATGGAGGTATTATGTTATTGAAAGAAGGTATTGATTGAGAGTAAGGTGGCGGGACACTATGATTGTTAGTCATAGGAGATGATTGGAAAGGAGGAACACTACAAGGAGGAATGGAATGGTTAAATGAATTGCCCCCTTGCGCCATGTTCATTTGTGGAGATATAATAGGGACACTCATTGAAGGAATGAATGAAGAAGTTGGATTGAATGAAGGAAGAGGGTTAATTGAAGAGGAAGGATTGCCCCCATGACTGGTGATCATAGGCGGAATGTCTTGTATTGAAGTAGTCATTATTTTTTATGTAAAAGTAGGTATGCTAGCAATAGAAGTTGTCAAAGGAATAGAATGATTGACTTGAGTGGGAGGTTGTGTATAACCTAATATTTCGGCACAACTCTTCATAGGCATCACATTTGAATCCATGATGTGTGCAATACCATGCAAAATATCAATTCCATTCTTATCACTTTGAACCATATGTTTTAGACCCTCAATTAATGAAAGAGCTTGACTATCGGGATACTCTTGAGACATCCATTGCTGAAAATCATCAAATTGGTTATCCAATTTTGAAATTTGTTCTATAGAAACCTCATGGAGAGCTTCTTCATCATTAAGAGGATTAGAGGAATTACCCATGTCCTCGTTAAAAAGGCTATTCAAATTAGGTTCCATCTCCTCGGTAATTAAAACTCGGAAAGACTTAATTCTAAGGCTTCGTCTAACAGGAATAGTGTAAGTAGGGCTTATTGTTGTAAAACTCATGCACTAGAGAGGGAGAGAAGATTTTGAATTTAGAGGTAGCAAATTTCAATAAAATCAGCCAATCTCCTAGATTTAAGCTGTTAAATGCAATCACGACAATCTCCCGAAATTTCGGAAAAAATGTCAAGGACCGTGGCGCTCGGGGTGCACAAGGTCCTCGCAACTTTTTTCGAAATTTTCAGGGATGAAAGTTAAGATGATTTTAAAGCTAATCTGAAAAAATTGAGTGATTTTACGATCTGTAGATAGGCTAAATTAAAGTTGCAATCTCAAAATTGAACCCTACCAAGATTGTTGAAAAATGGAAAATTTGAATTTTGAAAAAGAGAGGGAAACTAAAATTTTGAATTTTATGATTTTAGAGGGAATACTGAGAGTAATGCAAGTTTTGAATTTTAAAAGTTGACTCAATTTCACACAAAATTCAATTTTGAAAGTGGAAATCAAAGTTGGTGTAATTAAACACTTAATTTCAAAAGTCACAAATTGCAAGAATTTGAATAAAGCACTGAAATTTTGAATGAATGCCGACACACTTTTCAGATTTAGGACAGTAAGAACACAATTTTGCCACAAAATTTCAATTTCAACAATTTTTGAATGATTAGAAGCCTTACTCCAAGCAATCACTAGACCAACTTTGACTTTAATTTTGAAAGTGTTAGAATTGATGAAATCAGCCAAAATTCTGGATTTTAGCAAAAATATACAGTAAGATCTAACTCTCGAAATTTCAAAAAAAATGTCGGGGACAATGGCGCTCGGGGTGCACACGGTCCTCGCAACTTTTTTCCAAATTTTCAGGGATGAAAGATATTGTGATTTTATTGCAGAATCCAAAGTTACAACTGATTTGGAGATGTTTTGATCAGTGAAATTGTCCGTCAAAGGTTGAATCAAGAGGGTTTTAAAAATTAGGGTTTTGACACTTAACCACTTAATTTTTAGAATTAAAGCACAAATATGAATTGACAATTTGTAATAGAAGGGTAGATCTGAAACAAGCATTAACAATTAAATATTTCACAAGCTCAATTACTAAAAAGAAAATTTAGGGTTTTTATGCAATTAACCTCTAAAATTTGTAAAAGATCAAACATGGAAATGTAATCAAGGAGTCCAATTTTCAGATCTAACCATGAATAATCAGAAAGGATGTTCACATTGGGTTCACCAAAATGTAAAGCAGAAAATCACGATCGAACCCTAAGTGTTCCCCCCACCACTCCAAAGAGAGAGAAAGGGGATCACTAGGGTTGACGGTTTTCACTTAGGAGAGACTTTACATTCAAAAGAGGGGTTGAAACCCACAAGATCCAATCCCACACAATGCAAGATTGGATTCTAAATGAGTTTCAAGGGTTAAGATAGCAAGGCTACCCTCTTTTGTAAGGAATGTAGATAGAAGGATTAAGCTAGGAATGCATGAAAAGTGAGAAAGATTCACTTATAAATCGAGATAGGAATATGGGATGAAGCTGCAGACCTGGAATTAGCAGTAAAATGTCGAGACAACGTTGTCCTGCAAATTTGAGCAAAATTTGATGGGACAATGGTGCCCGGCGTGCACACGATCCTCCGAAAAATCCGCGAAACGAAGGGGGATCTGTTCGTCTCTGCACAAGGATTCTAGATCTTCAATTACAGCCGCGTATCTGTAACCTACACATAGAAAAGAGAGGATGATTGGGGGGTTAGGGATTAGGGGTTTTCCCTTAGGTCAAACCCCAGTTTTGGAATTAACCAAGAAATGAGAATGCTGTAAATGTAAATGTTTGTAATGTAAACAAGTACTGATACCTTGTTGTAAGAATGTTTGTATTCTTACATGCGAAGGTGTAAATGTTGTTGTATGTTGTATGTTGTAAGTGATCTCCTCTTCAATGGTTGAATCCTTGTCTTGAATGCAACACTTAGCCTTGAATGGAGACTTAGAATGATCAATTGCTTGAAGAAATGCTTGAATGCTTGAATGTTTGAATATCATTTCCGCGTCTTGTACACATATGTCCTTCCTCCTCAAAATGGGAGAGGAAATGTAGTTTATATAGTTGCCAATTAGGGTTGATAGACTGATTTTTCCGACCTTAGGCCAACCTAGGAAGATTATTTGCCAATTTGCAAACATAAAGACCCGAGACCCAAAAGAGACCGGGCCCAAAAATAGGGCCAGGGACCAGGGCGCTGGGCACCATGGTCCCACCTCTAGGGATAGCAAGGTGCAAGGAGGATCAGGCCAGGGTGCTGAAAAATGTAGTTTTTGATGTCATGAACAAGTTTCGAGGTCTCCATTCAGGTTCAGTGTTGCGTCACCATCGTGAAGACCCAAATGCAGTCGAAATTGCAAGTGTCACAATTTTAGGACGCTACAGGTAGTATCAGGATAAATTGACCCACACTAGAGCCATGTACTATTTTGTTTTTTATCAAGGATAAACAGGTTTTGAGGGGACCTAAAATCCCATACAAAATCTTTTGAAGAAACCTGAAACCCTCAGATTTTACCAGGATCTGGAAACCAAAAAACAATATGACCTAGAGGAATAATCATTTGAAAACTAGTAGCCCAACTATAGCCAAAACTAAAAAAGACTAGCCGCTAAAACAAACATAAGGGTTTTACTAAGGCTTCCATAACCTTTGATTAACAACATGGGTTTTCCATGCACCCATAACCTTCAAAGACACCAGACTAGAATAGGTAGCCATACATTAAGGATTACGACTCAGAGGGTTTTGAATGGCTCCCCTAACAAACAGCCTAGGTTTTGAACTAGCCACCAAAACCATCAGAGAAGGGTTTTCCCAATATCCCTTAACTTGTAACATATATCTCAGGTTGCAAAAAAAAAACCTATCCTTAACAAAAAACCAAAACAACAAGTGGCCAGGTTGGGCACTTGAAAACTACTAGCATCCAGACTACTTCTGGGTTTTATAAGGCTCCCACAACCTAAACTAGACATCAATAAAATAAACAAAAAAACAATAGCCAAGAGGGGGATTTTGAAAGGCTTCCCAAACCTTCACAATGGGTTTTAAAGTGGGTTCCATAACTAGCAGGAGGGCACCCGTCACCACCCAAAATCTGATCAACACTCACCTTCTAGCATGACACCTCTCCACCTTAATAAGAAAGGAAACCACCTCAATAGTAGCTACAAGGAGAGAGATAAAGCATCGGGAAAATGAAGAAGATAAGCCCAAAATAAAGACAAATAGCCAACAAATATTCACATGATTTTTAGCTATACAGAAGTGTTTTGAAAAGGATCCCAAAACGTTGAACAGAAATAGAGGCCAGTACCAGAAGGACTCTATGCCAATAAGTTTCACTAAAGTCTCCACCTCTAAAGGAGAAGAGGGAAAGAAAAGAATCATCAAAGAGACAATCACAAGAGCACATCCAACCTCGAACAGAAAGGTATTGAATACCCCCCCTTTAGGAGCCATCCCACCAAACTCTACCCACAACTCTTCCCCTCTATAGAAGAGTGGTCCACCTCAATAAGTTAGAAAAACACAAAAGGAAGAAAGAAAGCCACGAGAGAATCTCTTGAAAAGAATAGATCCATAAAAGCACTCAGAATTTGCAAGAGGAAAATCAGAAATATCACACCAAAAAGATACAAGGACCTCCCAGACAAAGTTCCCCAACCACACCAGATCATTCCGAAAGGCCAAAACATAACCCATGGGAGAAAGGAATCCAAAATAACAAAACCTCCACCCAGATTGCAAAAATCCCCCTCACACTAAGGTACAACTAGGAGAGCACAAGCTATGGACAAAGCCACCATAGCCACCACCAAAACTTTCTTGTGAAGCAACACGACCAACAAAAGGATCTCCACCTCATGGGCCGACTAGGTGCAAAAGAAATCTTGACCCAGATCCAGATCCAAGCACCCACTGATACAATGGCCTCCATTACCAATACAAAAAGTAAGAGTAGCATCAGGGTAAGGGCAAAGAGCCCCAACACCAACCACACTCTCAGTCACACCCACAATGTCCATGACAAAAAGCACCGATGGGAAAAATATTCTACCATCAGCCAAATAGGGGAATGGGGACCAGAAATGAGACATATCCCTTCCAATGACTAGAGAAGACACCAAAGCATCCATAACACTGGAAAAAAGGTTGACCTCCACCAAGACCCCAACCCCACTAGTATCAATCACATCCCCATCTCCATCATCTCCTTCCTCTTTCACATCTTCTCCTCCATCGACTACCCCTCAAACCCTAGCTCCAACAACGCTTCCTGCTCCCCTCATCTTCTCCTACACAAGCCATGTGCTATTTTGTTAAAAGGTTGTAATTTGTCAAATAAAAGCTTAAGAGATGGAATAAGAAGGCTTTTGAAACCTTCATTATAATGTTTTGGCAGTACAGGATCATCTTGATAGCATCACTCACTTAATTGAAGACAATTGATTGACCATGGAATTGAACAAAGAGTAATCCTTAGCTATTAAGGATCTTGAGGAATGGAAGCCATGGGAGAAAATTTTCTAGAAGTAAAATTTTGATGTTGACTAGCTTCAAGAAGTGGATATGAATATAGCCTTCTTTCATACATCTGTAAGGCTTGTAGGAATAATAATTGTATTTTGTCTCTGGTGTCTTCTTAAGGTTCTTCTCTTTCTTCAAAAGACACTATTTCTTAGGAGGACCTACAACATTTGTTTTCCTTGTTTACAAAACACTGCCCCCTACAAGGGAGGAGGAGACACTTATTTAGGATTGTATCCCCTTGGTTGTCTCTCAAAGGATGAATGAAGCCCTCACTTTCCCTATTGATCTCCATGAACTAGAGGATGTTGTTTTTATCATTAAGAAAGGTAAATCTCTAGGTCTTGACATCTCTCCTATTAATTTCTTTCAGGAGTTTTGGGAGATTATCAATCTTGATATTCTTGAAGTGGTCGAGGAGTCTCACAGAAACAAGTAGATGCTAAGGGATATGAAATCTACCTTCTTGGTCTTTAATCCTAAAAAGGAGGGGGCTAATAATTTTGATCAATTTAGACCCATTGCTCTATGCAATGTAGTTTATAAAATCATTACTAAGCTCATTGTTCATCACCTGAAGAATTGTCTCAAAGATTTGATTTCTGAAGACCAAAGGGGGATTTATTGCTGGAAGATAAATTATGGATAGGATTTTGATTGCAATAGAGGTCATCCATTCTATGGCATTTTTAAAGAGAAGGCTATATTTAAAAATTTTGATATGGTAAAGGCCTATGATAGGGTTAAATGGTCATTTTTATAAAAGATCTTATTAGCTTTTGATTTTGCTAGCAAATGGATCACCTGGGTCATGATTTTTGTAACCTCCACTACTTTTTCAATTCTCATCATTGGAGAACCTTCTGAGTCTTTTAGTTCTTCTAAGGGCCTTTAGAAAGGAGACCCATTATCTCTATACCTATTTGTCAATATGGCTGAATGGTTGGCAAGGTTCATTAAGTCCCAGGTCCAAAAGGGTTTGATCCAATGTTGACGATGGGGTAATGGATGGTTGTGAATTTCCTAGATATGCCTTGTGGGGAGGGGATCCATGATTTGGAATTTATTTAAGAAAGGGGCAAAGCTTATCAAATGTGGTCTTTTTTGGATATGTAATATGGGCATTGATTCTTTATTCTCATATGATTCTTGGTATGGACTTCGCTCGATTATCTCTTGGTTTCCACATCTTCAACCTCTGTGTAGTTTATTTGATGAGGATAGTTGGTATAAGGTGTGGAAATTTAAGAAGGTTAAATTGCAGGGTCAATTGAAGGTTTGTTGTTGGAAATATCCCTAGGAATGGCCGACAAGTGGTTCTAAGGATGACCTTCAGGATCTTGCAAGGATCTTAGCTAGTAGACTCTATAGTTACCTTAAGAGAAGAGATACTTTGTCCTAGGGTTTGGACCAAAAAGGTTGGATTTCCTTTAACTTATATTGAGTTAGACAGATAGTTGTTTGGTAGAGGGAGCATTGGTTAGTGGAAATAGGTTTGGGATAGTTTCTCTTGGCCCAAGTGTAATTTTTTTTCTCTCATTGATAGTCCAAATTAAATGTCTAACTTTTGATAATCTAAGTAAATGTGGATTTCATGGCCCATCTATATGCATCCTATGTAAAAATAATGAGGAGAATCCTTCCCATGTGTTCTTTCAGTATCCTTACTCTAGGGAGATATTGCATCTTTGGTGCGAGTTATGGAATCATGCTTGTGTACATGCGACTTCTGTAGTGGAGTTTTGGGAAATCCCTGGGAGGTCTCCTACTTAGGCACCCTTTATCCAAATTGTGTGAGTGATTGGTCCCTCCTTTATTGTCTAGAACATATGGATAGAAAGGAATCAAAAAATCTTACAAGAGGTAGCTTTGGATAGTGTCCCATGGTAGAATATTTTTGACAATCTTAGAGATACTATTGTGGCTAATTGTGCTATCTCTATTGTGGTGGCTATGAAAAGTATGGAGGTGGTGAATAGGATGAATTTGGTAGATTATGGGTTGAGATCTTTTATTGACAGGAAATCAAGAAAAGGCCAAAAAAAAAAGTTCAAAGAGGGGGGAGATGGCTCCCTCCACCTATAGCAATTTTGAAAATTATCACTGATGGTTCTTCTAAGGGTCACCAAGGTCTTGCGGGAGGAGTCGTGATGGTTGGGCTATATGTTTTTGTTTCCTAAGTTTAAAGGGTTTCACCTAAATAATCTTATGGAAGCCCTAGCTATTCTCCATGCAATTGAAAGAATTTATTTTAGATTTGTGATTTATTGTTCTACCTATATAAAAGAAGGGACAACAACTCTTTAAGATTTTAAAGGTAAATAGAGGACATTTATATAATTGAAAATCATTACTCTTGAAAAACCTTGATATGGACATTCTAAATATTATTAAAAGGACAATAATTGAAGTGAATAATTTCACTCTCAACCTCCTTGTCCATTCCTCAAAATATCACCCTGTCTTCATGACAATGCCTCGTCTACCTCTTTATCTACTTCACAAAAAATATTTTTTTTAAATGAACCCAATAAAATCAAATAAGCATCATAAAACTAATTTTAACTTTTTTTATTCACTCTATAATATAAGAAACCATTCTCTAAACTTATAATTACAATGAGGTGTCTCTTTTATATGTGAATTTGACTTGCAAATTGTTATTCATATGTTGAATACTCAATATTTGAAGGAGGTTAATTGGCAACTTGTTGTAGTTGTTAGGTATATTTTGAATGTTTTCTATTCTTTCGAATAAGATTGGGGACTGCTTAGCGAAATGGGCCACATAGAACCCTTGGAGGGGATTATTGAAGACTAGAGGCTCCTTTCTCTAGAGTATTTTGGTACTATGGAGAATTAATGATGCAATGTTTTTGGATAATCTTTTGTGATGCATTGTTTATGTTCCTTGGCTCTTTGTGTTTCCAATTACCCCTTTTCTTTGTATTCCTTTATTTTCGAGAATACATTTTTATCTTCTTTTTCAGAAAATAATTTTAAAATAAACAAAAAAAACATAGATTTTATTAGTATTTTTATATTTCATTAGTTTACATCATTTTGAGAAATTCAATTCAGAAATTATATTTTTATGTGGTGAAGTTAAACACTTTTAGTTGTGTTGGCTAATTCCTTTATAAAAGTGACATAGGTTTGTTCTTTTACTAGAGGAAAGCTTCTTTTAACCCCAAATGGTTGCCTCATTCCTTTCAACAATAAGCTTATCATTTGTTTAATATAGTTATGTCACTTAATAATATCAACTCTTACAAAACCTTCATATGGACATTATAAATATTATTAAAAGGACTTAATAATTGAAGTGACTAATTGCACCCTCAACCTCCTTGTCCACTCCAAAAAAATATCATGCTGAATTGTGCTCCAAGGTGGGCACCTTTGGTACAATGCCTCATCTACCTCTTTATCTAATCAAATCAAATAATCATCATAAAGCTAATTTTTAATTTTTTATCCACACTATAATATAAGAAACCATCCTCTAAACTTATAATTACAATGAGGTGTCTCTTTTCTCTTTAAATTTGTACATGTGATTTTAGATGAATTACTTAAATAAATCAATGTTTAAAGTGTATTCTTTAAATGAAAATTTTATTTTCCTATTTCAAACATCAATTAGAAAGATAAAGTACATCACCTTAAAAAAAATACATTAGTATGATTTCAAATGAACTATCTAAACAAATCAATATTTAGAGAGTCTGCTCTTTAAATTGAAATCCTAGGTTCTAATTTCAGATGTGTCTTTTAAAAAACATGAGGTCCTATTACAAACATAGAAATAATCTTCAAAAACACAAGATCTTAATTCAAATACATAAGTAAGCCCTCATTTATAACATTAATTGGTATATCTCCAATCAAAACTACAAGAGAGCTTTAGAATGAAAAATGTGCTTATAATTAATCATAAGTGTAATTATTGCCTCAATTTTTTATCCTCAATTTTTTATTTTGGGATTTTGTTTCCTTTTCAATCACAAATCATTTTAAACTCGTTCAATCCAAAAGATTTTAAAATAAAGAGCATTTCATAAATATAAAAATTAAAACTTTATTTTTGAATAGAGAAGTTTTACAGTAAAAAGTTAAATAATTTAATATCTTTTTAAGAATTTTATATTTGAAAGTTCTATAAAAATAATTAAATTAGTATTATTTAAAATAAAATAATATATCATATGGTTCCATAAGATAACATAAATGTAATATTAATAAAGACAATACATACATTAATCAACATATTTATTGTTAAATTCAATATCATTATTATTTAAAACATCTCGACGATTCTATTTTGAGATTAGAAAATAGTTAGATTTTGACAAACTTCAATAATGGACAACATCAAATTATTCTCGTAATACTTCTTGAATATGAGATGTGATTGAACTTAATACAAAAAACCATTTCAAATTATTCATAATTTATTTCCTTGGTGTTTTTTTGAATAGAATTTAAAAACATGCTGAGAAACCCCAACTAGAGAAGAGTATACATGACATAGTCAAATAAGTCAGATAAGTAATATGACTAGCATGGGATAATTTTAAAAATTTTCTTCCAATATAATACCGTTGTTCAAGATGGTCTTGGATTTTCTTTCATAAATTTGAAAAATTAAAATTTTGTATATTTATTTACTTAATTTATCATTCAAGTTTTGAAGAATCAATTCTCTTGACCCAAGCTGCTCATGCCCAACATGGATACCTATTAAATAGAAACAAATATATTATGGGGTGATTATCAGATATTTTTGATATTTCTTTTTGCTTAGTAGTTTCTCTTAAAGAAATGTGGAGCTGGTTTTTTTATAGACATAATACTGGGGTCTTGAATTGGGAAAAAACTAATAAAATCAGATAATCACCATAAAAGTGATTTTTACCTTTTTTATCCACTATGTAATATGGAAAACCATCCTCTAAACTTACAATTACTTTTTTTTTTTAAATGTATATCCCTTTTTTCTATTGGTATCTCATATGGCCAACCCTTGAATTTAACTTTAAATATTAACAATATGAAACAACAATATATCCAGACATGTCTATTAACAAGATAAAGTACATCAGTTACAAAAGTATAATTTCAGATGACTTATCTAAAGAAATCGATGTTTAGAGTCTACTCTATAAATATTGAAAACTTACATTCTAATTTCAAACATGTCTCTCAAAATAGATTAGGTCTCGATTACAAACATAGATATAATCTTCAAAAAGATAAGATCGTAATTCAAATATAGAAATAACCCCCCATTTATAACCTTACCAATGAAAATTTGATCTATATTTTCAATTGTAACTACAAGAGAGATTTCATTAATTGAAAAAAATTAACGCTATTGTAGTGATACTAGAAAAAACATAATGATTCAAGGAATTGATCATTAATCATAAGCTTAGAAGATAAAGTACATCAGATACAAAAATATACATTAGTATTATTTTAGATGAATTATCTAAACAAATCAATGTTTAGAGTCTACTCTTTAAATTGAAATCTTAGATTCTAATTTCAAAAAAGATGAGGTCCTGATTACAAACATAGAAATAATCTTCAAAAAGATAATATCTTCATAAAAATATTGAAATAACCCCTCATTTATAACCTTACCAATGAAATTCTGATCTATATTTCCAATTGTAACTATAGGAGAGATTTCATTAATTGAGAAAAAGTGAAGCTATTGTAGTGATAATAGAGAAAACATAATGATTCAAGGCATTGATCATTAATCATAAGCCTAATTGTAGCCTACTCGCAATTTCTTCAAAATATTTTGATAAACTCAACATAAATGAAACATAGTGTAAATTATTTTTACACTTTGTTAAGTATAACAAGTGTTGTATACTACAAGAGAGATTTCATTAATAGCAAAAGCTGAAGCTATTGTAATGATAATATAAAAAACATAATGATTAAAGACACTGATCATTAATCATAAGGCTGTTTGTAGCCTATTGGCAATTTCTTCAAAATATTTTGATAAACTCAACAAAAATGAAACATAAAGTAAATTTTTTGACACTTTGTTAAGTATAGAAAGTGTTGTATTTCCAATATTCGTCTGCAAATCAAAAGACTTCATTTTCAAATTTAATTTTTGAATAGAGAAGTTTTATAGTAAAAGGATAAATAATTTAATATCTTTTTATAGGTATTATATTCGAAAGTTACATAAGAACAATTAAAATAGTATTATTTAAAATAAAATAATATTTCATATGATTACATAAGACAATGTAAGTAGAATATTAATAAAGATAATAAATAAATTAATCAACATATTTATTGTTAAATTCAATATCATTATTATTAATATGTGGTAGATCAAATTAAAAATGTACGTAAAAAATATAACTATAGAACAATAAAAGAGGATTAATAATTATTTTTAGTTTCTCTTCCATTTTATCAACATCTCAACAAATGTATTTAAAGATTAGAAAGTAGTTAAACCCTTTTGACAAACCTCAATAATGACAACTTCAAATTGTTCTTGTAATACTTCTTGAGTATAGGATGTGATTGCACATGAATACAGAAAACATATTTCAAAATATTTTTAATTTGTTGCTTTGTTGTTTTTGTTTCTTGTTTTTCTTTCCTAATTCAATAATACATCACATAGAATTTTCTGAAAACTTTTAATATTTTTCTATCAATAGTTGCTTTCATATGATCTCATGCCCACCAAACTTCCAGTTATGGACTAGGTTGTCTGGTTTAGCAGCAAATTTATATATATGAACTATTTAAACAACTCAAAATTCATAGTGTACTTCTTAAATAAAAGTCTTAGATTCTAATTACAGACACGGCTATCAAAAAAGATGAGGTCCTGATTACAAACATCAAAATGGTGACCACACATAAGATACAGATTACAAAATCATCACCCACTAAGATGAAGTATACAAAAATAACATATAAATCCCTCGTTTGTAACCTTACCAAACCAAATCTAACCTAAAAACCTATAACTTAACCCATGAATCGCAGAGCTTTCATCAATTAAAAAAAGTGAAGCTATTGCGATTTATTCGCACGAGAGGCAGAAGACTGCAAACCGAGAGTGAATTCCAGATTCACATCAGACGTCTCTTCGCTTCCACTCGCGCCATTTGAATCAGCAAGATCGAAATTGCTTGTCACAATGCAGGGCTCACTCTGGAAAAAATCCACAATTGAAATTTCTTGACTGAGAGACCTGTCATCTCTATGGAAGGGCTGAATTGTGTGGCGCTCAATATTTGAAGCAGCAAGATCGAAATTGCCTGTCACAATGCAGCGCTCACTCTGGAAAAAATCCACCATTGAAATTTCTTGACTGCGAGACCTGTCATCTCTGTGGAAGGGCTGAATTGTGCGGTGCTCACCATTTGAAGCAGCAAGATCGAAATTGCCTGTCACAATGCAGCGCTCACTCTGTAAAGAATCCACCAATGAAATTTCTTGACTGGGAGACCTGTCATCTCTGCTACGGCTGCCATCACTGTGGAAGGGCTGAATGGTGCGGTGCGACTGTGGGTCGATTCCCCGGCTCAACAATTTTCTCTTGATGTGGGTCGATTCGCAGTGATTCTTTATTTCATTGTCCGTTCGCCCAGGCAATCTCCCTGCAATCCGAGACCATCTGTGCCGCCATAAACAAAAAGACATAACGGAATTAATCAATCAACTTAATTGAAAGATGCAATTTGCGCAACTCAGTGAAAGAAACAAGTATCAATCAATGGTTTTTTGTAATACAGAGTTATGATTTCAGGTCCATGTAACAAATTGAATCAGAAAATTAGAAAGAAATCAAACTATTACAGAGTAGTTTTCATTTTTAACCCAAAAGAATGAATCAAGGAACCCTAAAGAAATCAGACTATTACAGAGTAGTTTTCATTGTTAACCCAAAGGAATGAATCAAGGAACCCTAAAAAAGTCAAACTAAGATGAGTAGTTTTAAGATTTACAGCATTACAATAAATTGAATCAAAAAGTTTCAAAGAAATTAAGTTATGGGGGAGTAGTTTTCAGACTTAATTGTAATAACAAATTGAATAAACAATCTAAAACGAAACTAAAATATGACAGAGTAGTTTTCAGAGTAGTTCTCGGAGTTACATTATAATAACAAATTGAATCAAAAAAAATTGTAAAACAAACAAACTATGATAGAGGAGCTCTCAGGTTACAGCATTTTGAATCAAGATTTTCTAATCAAATTCTAAGGGAGTTGTATTCAAAGTTTAAATGTAATAACAAATTAAATCAATAAACTCCAAAGAAACCAAACTATGATGGAAGAGTTCTCCGAGTTACAGCATAGTCTCAAATTAATTCCTGAAACTTCAGATAAACAGAATTGCAGTATTATAACAAACTGAATAAAAAAAATTCTAAAAAAACCAAAGAAATCAAATTATGAATTGTTTTCATAATTACAATGCAATAACAAAGTGAATCAATAACCCTAAAAGAAACCAAAATATGGAAAATAGTTTCCGGAGTTACACCATGATCCAAATTGAATGAAGGAACTCAAATAGAAACTGGTATGACCTTTTAAAGTCTTAAAGATCAATCAAGTCTGTAAATAAAAATTTAATACTTTGCCCCTTAGTGGGCAGACATGGTTCTATGTGCATACTTGTTTCCCTAGAGGAGCTGGAGCTCGATGATGAGCTCATCTTCTTCTTCAGAGAAATTCCCTCGCCTGAGATCAGGCTTCAAATAGTTTACCCACCTGCGTCTGCAGCTCTTCACACGTCTCCGAAGTCCTGTAAAAGTAAAGTCATAAGCATGTACAAACATTTGCTAAAATCTGTTGAATGCATACAACATCCTTTCAATTTATAAAAACATCTACTGAAAATAAATAAAAGAGAAACAGATAAGTTGTAGGTTTTGATATAACTTATCTGAATAGAAATTACAAACCTGCTGCCTTGGGAAGAGACTTCCAGCGGTGTTCGCCATGTTCGTGGATGTATGCAATGAGCTTGTCATCTTCATCCTTGCTCCATGATCCCATCTTGCTCCATGATCCCATCTTCACCATAAGGTCGGTAAGAGGACAACAAACGACTCAAGAACAAAAAAAAAAAAGGGTTTCAAATACTGCAGCCAAACCCCAACTGGGGAAGAGTATATATAGCGGTTATGGGGGAGAGTTGGTGAGAAAAGCATCTGGGTGACCGCTTTTTCACCAATGACATAGTCAGGTAAGTAATCCTGTGGACTTTGGTTGGAAGGTGTGCTTTCTACTCAAAAGCAACGGCCCTGGCGTCCACTAATTAAAAAGCATATAAATAAATAAATTGAAGTCCTATTTCTATGACTTTATTTAATGTAAAAGTAGTTTGTACTAATATTTTCATTTAGAAGTTCTGTAGTTGTAAAGGTTAAAACATTTTTTGAAAATTGAGCTATGCTAACCAATAAGGAAACTATCTTGACACTAGTTTAATTGAGTGGATTAAATGAGTTCAGAATTCAAAATCAGAAAGTTATTTATAGAAAATAAGTATAAGCAGGTTTTTAATTCTTACAATTTTAATTATAATAATTTTGAATTTGTGTACATAAAATAAATATTTACAGAACTGATAATTAAAAAGTTATTTTTAGAAAAAAGTGTCACATAGTGGTTGCTACATAGAAAAACATACATGGGAAAAAAATACACACAACAGACAAAAATATAATTTTATTGATCATGGATTTAGAGTTTGACCCATATAATGTACTTAGTTGAAGAGATGCACTTATTCTACCATAAAGTGAAATTATAGTCTGTATTAATCATAAGTTAATATTTGATATAGTATTTAAATAAA
>NC_081415.1:371998469-372112469 GCF_030272615.1 Cryptomeria japonica
CAAACCAGACCATATGGTATGATCAATTAAGCATCCCGGATCACCAAAACTAATATAGAAGAATATAATGATACTAGAAATACTACATACACCAAACCAAAATCCCAATAAACCAATCTGCAAGTACCAAAGCAATAAATCACAGGAATATGTTGACATCAATGACAACAACATATCCTAGTAGCAACAATGTCCAACAGCAATCTCCTCTTCTCTATTACAAAAGATTATGCTTGAAAAAAGAGAATACATTGCTCAACCCTTTTTCAGAACTGAAAACTAAAACCTTTCTCGTAGTCGATTCTCACTCTTGCATCAAATTGCAATGGGGGTTCAGAGAAAATCCTCCCCTTCATTTGTTAATTCCATATCTAAAGAGTTTCTTCAACTCCGTCTGTCAGTTACACTAACTGATTCTTTTTTAAAGAATTGATTATCGAGAATAATAAATGCCTTTCCAAAACCTCGTGGGAGTAATATTTAATAAATTAAAAACTTATCAATGAGGATCTTATAATAATGCATACTAATATATGACTTTGGCAGATATTTGATTCCCATGAATCATTTTTTGATTTGTCTTATTACTTTTTTCACAATTGCATCTAAGATTCCTTTCATCGCCTGTGTTTCCTTACTCCTCTACCTAACTGTGTTGGATTACTTTAGCATTTATGTTGCCTAGGCCTTCATGAAGGGATTGTTTGATATAGTTGACATTTATGAGTCCTGAATTTTTGCTTCTCATCTTCTTTTTATTTTATCAGGATGATACCAGCCAACTCTTAGATTTGGGGTTTAATAAGGAATCCATCACTCAATTCGAATAAATTGTTAATTTAATAGCCAAAGGCTATTATCAAATGTCCGTCTCCCAGGTTTCATAATTATGAGAAACTACAGTTTAGATTCTTTATTAGCATATTCTCTGTTGCTATAGAGGACTAGTATCTTTGCTACGGTCATTGTATGAATAGGATTGGATACGTTTGTTCATTCCATAATTGCTTTAAAAATTGCCGCATATACATATATACATATATACATATATATAGGTTTCATACTTATGAGAAACTACAATTTAGATTCTTTATTAGCATATTCTATGTTGCTATAGAGGACTATTATCTTTGCTACGATCATTGTATGAATAGGATTGGATACATTTGTTCATTCCATAATTGCTTTAAAAATTGTCGCACACACACACACACACACACACACACACACACACACACACACACACACACATCTGTGTGTGTGTGTGTGTGTGTGTGTGTGTGTGCATATATATACCAGCCAACTCTTAGATCTGGGGTTTAATAAGGAAGCCATCACTCAATTTGAATAAATTGTTAATTTAATAGCCATAGGCTGTTATCGAATGTTTGTCTCCCAAGTTTCATACTTATGAGAAACTAAGTTTAGATTCTTTATTAGCACATTCTTTGTTGCTATAGAGGACTATTATCTTTACTACGATCATTGTATGAATAGGATTGGATACATATATATATATATATATATATATATATATATATATATATATATATATATTTTATATATGTATATATATGTATGTATATATATTTATATACATATACATATATATATATATACACATATACATATACATATATGTGTGTGTATGTATATATACACATACATATACATATACATATGTATATAAATATATATACGTATGCATATATATGTGTATATACAAACACACACACAAACATACATACATACATATACATATAGAAATGCTGTCACCCCAAGTTCTCCCGCCACCCACCCCACATACATATATCTGTGTGTGTGTGCATACATATATATGTATATATATACATATATATACATATGCATGCATGCATGTATGTATGTATGTATGCATGTATATGTGTGTGTATATATATATATGCGCACACACATACATACATATACATATGTTGTCGCCTCAAATCCATTTTTTTTTGTTGATGTCACTGGAGCAATTTATGAGCTGAGTGCCAAATACACAGGGTGCCATTTAGCTTTGGATGAAAACAGTTAACTGCTTTCGCTTGAAAGTTTCTAAAGCTTTTTCAGTAGATGAATTTTGTGCACCCATGTAATCATGCATTTTACAAGACCATTTTCTTTTCAGGCAACATGTTAAACAGTTTGCATACGCTCCCTAATCTCTACATCTATCTCTTGAGACCACATCTGTTATTGGCATTCAATAGAAGAGTTCATGTGGTATGTATCTGCTTCTTTAATCATTACAAGTCGTGATGTCTATGCTTCCACAGTTGGCATAATATTTAATAAAAAACCTCTTTGGATGCCAGGACTGAACATATTGTGTTGCCAAACGGACTACCTTTGTTATCGGTGAGTCGCACGATTCTCGAACTTTTGAACCTCAATTTCGTTTGGTTCTAAAGTACAAAAAAAGTGCCAATGCTTTGACATTATATGGGATTTCAAAACCTTTCAAAACTACCCCATAAGATGCTAGTCGGATCTGTGATTGATTTTGTAACCATCGAACTAGATCGGGAAATTGGGTGGTTCATCAACCGCTTGAAAACCCGACTATGAAATCTTTTAAAACATTTCGACAATACCATTTGATACATAATCTTTCGATCATTACATTCTGTCAGATAATTCAACAACCCAATGTAGAGTATGTTCACTTTACGTAGGAAAGGTTCTCAATTATACATACAGTGATCTTGTCGTGTTCTAGAGAATTCCTTGTGGAAGCACACACTTCCGAGCAAAAAGGAACAAATACTTGCACAGTGCCTCGGGTAACTATGTTTGCTTCCTTTTATCATTGGTTTTTGATATGTCACACTATATATGTATATGTATATGTATATATATATATGTATGTATAAGTATGTATGTATGTATGTATGTATATATGTGTATATGTATTGTATATATATGTGTATGTATATGTACATATATACATGTATACATATACATGTATATATTTACATATATATATACATGTATATGTGTGTGTGTATATACGCACATGTGTGTGTGTCACATAAATTAATAAAATAATATTAAATGCATTTAATACATTTTAAATAATTAGTTCTAAAAGAACCCGTGCAGTTTCTCAGACTTCACGTTGGTTCGTGTTGTAATGTGTGAATATGGTTGATAGTTAAAGGAACTTTATTTTTTGAAATAAGGGGTCTTTCAGGGTCGTTGTTTCTAACGATGTGAGATGTGCTAGCAAGTTCAAATTTATCTATTTGTTCCATATTCAAGATTTTAAGATATTAAAATAAAATATTGAGGGATAATTTAAATGAATTTGAAAAATAAAGTTAACAAAACTAAACGACCTGGTTTAATATATTATTTGAATACTTGATATATTGAATGTATTTGACAAACCTAAACTATCTAGTTTAATATAGGATTCAAAATAGGGAAATAATTATTTCTTTTCTTTTTTTTATTGTTTGGCTTGATGGTGAAATGGTAGACACACGAGACCAAAACAGTCTCGTCTCAGTAGACATGCACCACAAAATGACCCTTATACCCTGCATACCCCACGTATCTCACATGTGCTTGCTAAAAGAACAACACAAACGTGCTGATACACAGAGCGGTAGTACCTCTGTCCACCTTATAGACACGTAGATCTCCTTACCTACTCAACGAGGATGGAATAGGTCTATATTATTCCCCCAAGCAGAGAGGTATATTGCCCGCCATGCGGGCCAACAAGAGCAGACATGCTCTATAAAAGGCATACAACATGCATGAGGTAACACCTAACACATGTGACTGTTGAGTGTGGAGGTTCAAGTCCTCCTCAAGGCGTGCACACACACACACACACACACACACACACACACATATATGTATGTATATATGTATATGTATATGTATATGTATATGTATACATATGTATGTAAATATATATATATATGTATGTATATATGTCTATATGTATATATATGTATATTTATATGTATATGTGCACGTATATATATACATATATATTTATATATATGCATGTATATATATATGTATGTATATGTATATGTATATATGGGTGTGTGTGTGTGTATATATATATACACACACACACATAGACACACACACATGTACACACACACACACATACATACATACATATACATATATATGTATACGTATACGTATACGTATATACATACATACATATATATATATATATATATATAGAGAGAGAGAGAGAGAGAGAGAGAGAGAGAGAGAGAGAGAGAGAGAGAGAGAGATGTTGTTGAATTACATGGACATTGTTAGATTGTAGGGCTACTTAATTTGAGAGGTTTTGCTGAAAATGAATGATTAATAAGGTGTGAAGCTATTAATCTCTTGCCGACATCTAATAAAATTTTAAAATTTTACAAATACATTGCATTTGCTCTCAAACTACTAGAAACATTAGATGTCCCACATGTTATTCCAACATTGTCAATTCCAAGTTTTAGATCTCCCCATCATAAGAAAATCATGCATCTACTCTGTCCATCAATGTCTACTTCCTTTTCGTATTAATTGGATGTATTTCATCACCTTAGAATAAAACATCTTAGTATTATATGTAATGGGTACATCTAAGAGGTATTAAAGGTAAATTATTGAGTACTTAAAGCAAATGATGTGTTGGAATGGTCATAGCTCCCCATGAACACACATCATGTTTTAATTGTTGACAAAAAAGGCAATTAAAAGTCAATCTCTTCTATTTTTTATTAAAGCAAAAACAGGTTTTGAAGGGACCCAAAACCCTTTACAAAAGGAGATTAGTTTGGACTTAGCAAGACATTAAGCCAAAACAAACCACAACAACAAAACAACCCCATAGAAAACATTTTCAATAATACAATGATGGGGCAGAGACAAAGCCAATCAGGGAATAAAACTCCCAAAAACAAAGACATGGGTTTTAACAGAAGGCTCCCCAAACCTGAAACAAAACCAGAGAAAGACTAGAAAAAATCCAACCATGGCTCCTCCAAACTAAAACCATCAAGATTCACACTTAGCACTACTCTTGTGGGAGCAGAGAGTCATATCAAAAGAGGGTTTTGAAAGCTTAGCTTTCCTACCCTTAATAGCAATCCAAACCTCCTCCACCTGTGCTGCCTTGTTATGCCAAGCCAACAGAAATCCACCATCAATCTAAGAAAGAGAACTAGCAGAAAGAGCATTCACCATATCAGGGGAATCAACAACATTCCTCCCTACATTAGAAGAGCCACTGAGATTGATAGTCGGAACGTTGTCACAAGACACATCAACCTGAGGTCCAATCCCTCTTGCATTTGGGGAATCACCATGTACAACCTGCTTAGCATCAACGTTCCCTCCCTTTGAGACATCTAAAGAAGATGTCGCATCAACTTTCCCACCATTTGTGGTCTCCGGTGAGGAAGCCGCAACAACCCGTGAATCCAACGCAACCACCTGAGAAAAACTCCTAGGTTGCTCAATTTTTTTCTCAACCGTATAGTGTTGTTCAGAAGCCCCTTTTCACCACGAAGCTGGCATAAGTAAATCTCTTTTGTTGACATCTTCCTCACTCTATAAATAATATAGATACAATAAAATAATTATCATAAAAATTAAAATTTATTAGTATTATATTATGTAATAAATTACATATGTTTTAAATAATAAGCAGATTAAATTTTTGCAAGATTTTTAGGGGCAATCCAAGCACCTTTGGGTTTGGTTGTATTATCAGAGACCATGAAGAGCATATAATTGGTATAGCTTTTGGTTGTATAAGTTGAAGAGCATATGGCACTCCTTTTAGGCCTACAGACTTGTTCACACCTAGGCATAAATAAGGTGCAAATAGAAGGTGCATCTCATATTATTATAAATGCAACAAGGAAAAAGGGATTGAGAATTAGAAAATCAACAAAATTGAAAATAAATTTTGACCCTAATTCAATAAAAAAATATACTTTTATAATCAAACACATTTATAAAGAAGGGAATCATCATATAGACACTTGCAATTTTAGTATTGGTCATGGCGCATGGCTTTTATCAAGAGATGATTTAAGACTTTGTATGTTGAAATTCCCCTCTTTATTTTCATATTCATTCAAAACCATTAAGAAATCTAACAAATCTCCACGATGGGGCTAAAGATTATGAATTTGTGGTATGGATTGTGAATACCAATGCATATTACCTAGACCATCACTATCTAGAAGTATGACTGGAGATTGCAAACATGGAAATCATTTATTAATCATTGAACTATTTGTCAATTTCGTCCACAAAAAAAAATCATCCACTAAACAAATGAAACCTATCAACATTCTGTTGCACATGAAAAATCCTGCAACTACTAATATATATTTTATCAGATTATGTAATAGGGGATTGTAATCCCTGGCCTTAAAAACATCTCATAATGGTATAGCTTTTGGTTGTCAATTTCGTCCACAAAAAAAGAATCATCCACTAAACAAATGAAACCTATCAACATTCTGTTGCACATGAAAAATCCTGCAAGTACTAATATATATTTTATCAGATTATGTAATAGGGGATTGCAATCTCTAGCCTTAAAAACATCTCATATTGGTATAGCTTTTGGTTGTATAAGTTGAAGAGCATATGGCACTCCTTTTAGGCCTACAGACTTGTTCACGCCTAGGCATAAAAATAAGGTGCAAATAGAAGGTGCATCTCATATTATTATAAATGTAACATGGAAAAAGGGATTGAGAATTAGAAAATCAACAAAATTGAAAATAAATTTTGACCCTAATTCAATAAAAAAATATACTTTTATAATCAAACACATTTATAAAGAAGGGAATCATCATATACACACTTGCAATTTTAGTATTGGTCATGGCGCATGGCTTTTATCAAGAGATAATTTAAGACTTTGTATGTTGAAATTCCCCTCTTTATTTTCATGATCATTGAAAACCATTAAGAAATCTAACAAATCTCCACGATGGGGCTAAAGATTATGAATTTGTGGTATGAATTGTGAATACCAATGCATATTACCTAGACCATCACTATCTAGAAGTATGACTGGAGATTGCAAACATGGAAATTATTTATCAATCATTGAACTATTTGTCAATTTAGTCCACAAAAAAAGAATCATCCACTAAACAAATGAAACCTATCAACATTTCGTTGCACATGAAAAATCCCGCAACTACTAATATATATTTTATCAGATTATGTAATAGGGGATTGTAATCCCTGGCCTTAAAAACATCTCATAATGGTATAGCTTTTGGTTGTCAATTTCGTCCACAAAAAAAGAATCATCCACTAAACAAATGAAACCTATCAACTTTCCATTGCACATGAAAAATCCTGCAACTACTAATATATATTTTATTAGATTATGTAATAGGGGATTGTAATAGGGGATTGCAATCTCTGGCCTTAAAAACATCTCATATTGGTATAGCTTTTGGTTGTATAAGTTGAAGAGCATATGACACTCCTTTTAGGCCTACAGACTTGTTCACGCCTAGGCATAAATAAGGTGCAAATAGAAGGTGCATCTCATATTATTATAAATGCAACAAGGAAAAAGGGATTGAGAATTAGAAAATCAACAAAATTGAAAATAAATTTTGACCCTAATTCAATAAAAAAAATATACTTTTATAGTCAAACACATTTATAAAGAAGGGAATCATCATATACACACTTGCAATTTTAGTATTGGTCATGGCGCATGGCTTTTATCAAGAGATAATTTAAGACTTTGTATGTTGAAATTCCCCTCTTTATTTTCATGATCATTGAAAACCATTAAGAAATCTAACAAATCTCCACGATGGGGCTAAAGATTATGAATTTGTGGTATGAATTGTGAATACCAATGCATATTACCTAGACCATCACTATCTAGAAGTATGACTGAAGATTGCAAACATGGAAATCATTTATCAATCATTGAACTATTTGTCAATTTCGTCCACAAAAAAAGAATCATCCACTAAACAAATGAAACCTATCAACATTCCGTTGCACATGAAAAATCCTGCAACTACTAATATATATTTTATCAGATTATGTAATAGGGGATTGCAATCCCTGACCTTAAAAACATCTCATAATAACATTAAATCCAAGGTTCTACGAGGATATGCCCTCTTGAACTACAATTAGTGCACTAGCATGACCATAACTTCCCATAATAACAATTAATGCATGCACAAGTATGACCATAACTTGCAAAAAGACTCTTTACAATTTTAAATAATAGTGACAAGGTATTATTGAATGAGATGGAGAAATGAGTGAATCATATTTTTGGAAAAGAACGAGACAGTACAATAGGTATTCATTCCAAAACGCCATTATCATCTAAATGGAGGCGAGAGGATCCTCCATTTTCTCTGATCCTTTTCACAGGAGGAGAAACGGAGGAGAAATCTGAACACATGCCAATGATATCCTCCTGACATGTTAGCTGATGATATTCCACTAATTGATGAAGATATTCATTCTCTCTTGTCAGGTTTGCATTCTCCTGAGCCAAGCGACCTTTCTCTGCCAGAAGAACTTCCAGCTGCAGCCTCACCTGCAAAGTCCACAAAATTCACACATTCACACTATTTTCATGATTCTATTTAAATTTTGACAAAATCTAGGTAAGAGGGCTGTAAAAATCTAGTTCTGGTAAAAGCATTTATTTGAAAGAGAGCTCACCAGATCATCTTCTTCAGGCCTCACACCATCACCAACCCTATCCCTATCCCTCAACCGTGAGTTCTCCTCTTCAAGAAAAGCGCAGCGCTCTCTCACAAAGCACAGATCCGCTTTCAAGGATGTCATCTGCCGTTGAAGGAGTTTGGCTTTGTAAGCCAAGGACTTCGCCACCTGTTGAACATCAACCCTGTTTCAAAAATATTGATAGCAAAATAGGGAAACCCTTGAGAGCAAAACAGGGAAACCATCAAGTAAAATGATAAGCACAAATCTCACATTTAGATTATCTCCCAGATTCTCGGCATTCTTCTTAGGGTTTGGGCTGCTAGCTAGGGCCTTCGCCACCTGCTGAGCATCACCCCTGTTTTAAAACCCTTGAAAACAAAACAGAGAAACCAATAAGAAAAAACAGAAAATACAAGTCTTACGTGTTGATGATCTCTCGTATTTCCCTTGGAGCTTGGGCTAGGGGAAACTGCAACAGAAATCACCTCTTTTAATGATAATGATAGCGCTTCTTCTCCCATTTTCATTTCTTCATGTTCCTGCTAATGTTCAAATTCATTCAATTACTTGTGATGGATGAATTAAGAGGTAAAAGGTAATTTGTTATTTAGGCATCCAATTAACACAGGATTGTTTACCCAGTAAATGCAAATGGCTTACCTCCACAGCAGCATCAGCAGTTGCAGTGGTAAGAGCGTTGGTGAGCTGAGTTAGAGAAGAGGCCACAGCCTGCATTCCCTCATCCAACAACTTCATATCCTCCTTCTTCCTCTTCTTGTTTTCATCCTGCAAAGTGCAAGCGTGTTAAAGCCAAAATCTGCAAGGCAAAGGCATTACAAGGCAGGAAGTGCAGTGCATATACATTTGATGACGAATCTGAAAGACATCTGCTCCTCTTGTTCAATCTATTCCACAGCTCCTCATCCTCTTTCAATGGGCTCTTTTCCTGAGGAGTCATCAAACGGCCCTGCAAATTTGAAATCCATAAGAAAGAAAGCACAAAAATTGAACTGAAATAAAGTTACAGGAGGTCTGAGAGGTTTCTAAAATCCTTACCATCACCATTTTTGAAATGCAGAGGTGTGAGAGGGATTTTACAGCAGAATGAATGAATTACCCAATGAAATTATAAATGAATGAAATCTGATAGACAAAACGGTGGGTTAAACGGCTCCTCTTTTGGGAATCGAAACCGTGCCTTTCACATCAAAGCCTTCCTATTTTTTATTAATTCTGGGACTGCCAGTCTAGTCCAACGGTCATATTTTGCCTGGTCTAACATGGACGAAAGTTTTTGCATGTTATCTCCTCGAGTGCAGAGCGGTTTAAAAGATGAGTAGAGTTCAAATCTCTGTATACTACTTCCAAAGGAGGGCCCCTCCCTATAAATTGAACAGGTTTTTTCTTTATGATAACATAGCACTATTTTGGGTTCTTCCCTAGGTTAGTTTCTTTAATGTTCATTGATTTTCGATTTTTGATGTTATTTTTTTGTTGATTAAAAGATTTGGGATCCTTCCAAAAATTTGTTTCTAGGTCAAAAGTATTTATCTTAATAAAGAACATAACACTTTTTTTATTAGCATAGAGAAATTTATCTAAAGTATCTTAATAGATAGTTTATTTCATTTATTAATACAATGACAAGAAGGGGTGGACTTTAATGGTGTGAATGTGTGAACATAAACTCTCATCTTTTATCTTCATTTTGAAAGTCATTTACACATTTAAATAGTAATATTTAATAATAAACATAATGCTTTTAAAATACTTCCAATTTGATCATCTCTTGATATTTTTTTAGATAGATGTATTTAAGATATCTATACTAGTATATACTAAATTGATTAAAAATAGTTGTTTTGAGAAGGATATTTTTTAATATATTTTAGATAGATTTTTCTAAAAGTAACAATGAAGCATAGAATTATGTTTCTCTTGTGTATGACAATGTAAATGACTTCTATCTTAAACTAATTATTAAGTAAATTTGTAGAGATTTCAAGAGTATATAAAAATATAGAAATTCAAAACAATTTTCTAGAAAGTTTTCCTTAGTCCATGTTGTTAGTATGGACTATTTCTAGTTTAAACTGTGGATTTTTACAATATAAATGACTTATATCTTAAACCAATTATTAAAAAAAAATGTATCAAGAGTATATAAAAAACATAGAAATTCAAAATAATTTTCTATAAATATTGTTATAGTCCATATTGTTAGCATGCATTGTCTCCACTTTAAACTATTGGAACTTTTTCCTTCTATGTTTTTTGTTTATGCGATGTGAACTTTTTCCCTCAACATTGTTAGCATACATTGATTCATTTTCTTTTCCTTCTTTCTACTTCTTGATCATGGATCAAAGAGTTTCAAACATTTTTACTATGCATTGATTCATTTCTCTTCTCTCGGTTTCTACTTTCTAATGATAGATCATGGAGTTTGATCCAAAATGTTGAGAGAAAATTCACACAGTTTATATCAAACATAATGTATAAGTATGTAGTTTCCCCTTCTTGGACCACATCATCCCCCAATCCATTTTCATCCCCATGTACTTGTACCTTTGTGCATTTCTATACATTTGGCCTTCTTCCTATGTCAATATTTGCTCTTATACATACATAATCATTCATTATTAGCCCACATTTGTGTCTTGTTTTGATGGATTGTCTCAACTTGATTTACATATTGACACATTAAGTGCTAAGTTTGGTTCCTTCCCAATCCTTTTTCTATGCGTTTGACCTTATCCCTCGGTCATTTTTTGCACTTATACATACATAATCACCTTATTATTAGCCTACATCTCCATAATCTAATCCCTAGGTCAATTTTGCAATGGGAAGGTTCAATCTTGTATAGTACAAAATTGACCTCAAAATAAAATTAAAATTAAAATTTTAAACCTCAAATTGTTTTTGATTAAATAAAAATAGGTTTTAAGGGACCCAAAACCCAGATACATAAGAAAGATATTCAATAAAGCAACAAAATACAACAGCAGCGAAACACCAGCAAAAAGACCAACAACATAGGAAAGGACAACAAAAGGCCAGCAAGAAGTTGGCCCCAAGCCCAGCAAAAAACAAAATTTAGAAATTCTTCATGGTTTCTTCTGCATCTTGTACCAAAAGCATCATAGCCTTTGCCGCTTCCCTCAAATCAGTATTTTCCTGAGCAGTCTGGTTATCTTTCATCTTCATTTCCTTCTCCGCCGTAGTCTGTCTAGTTCTGCGCCTAGAGGTCTGGTGGCTTAGGCTGGAAGTAGGAGCTTCTTCAATGACCACCAGGTTCTTCTCCTGGTTTTTCTTTTCTAGATGATTCACCAGCGCGTTCATGTTCTGGGAGGATACTTTTAGAACCTGGAGGCTATGATCCATAAGGCTTTTCAGGGCTTTCTCGTTTCTAGCCATTCGGGCATTGACATTGTCCTTATCCTCCTCCACCTGTTCCTTCAGTATTTTGATGACGTCCTCCAGATGTTTCAAGTCGCCTTTAATCAAGTCTTTCTCCAGCCAGTCTTCCATTTCCATTTCTTCCTCCGCTTCACTATTCTCCATCTCCTCGTGCTACTTCCCAGAGTCAAACATGTTGATCAGCTTGTTGATCTTAACTTCCAACTCCCTCTGTTTACCCTGCATGCTGGTAATGTTTTCCACCACCCACTTCTGAAAATTGAAGAATTGAAGGGTGCAATTGCGGGCGATATCCAGAATGGTTTCCGCAGAATCCTTACTCTGTTTTGTCTCCTCCGCATTAGGGTTTT
Organism: Cryptomeria japonica; assembly: GCF_030272615.1. Lineage (NCBI taxonomy): Eukaryota > Viridiplantae > Streptophyta > Pinopsida > Cupressales > Cupressaceae > Cryptomeria > Cryptomeria japonica. The sequence goes on from NC_081415.1 coordinate 372,010,976, forward strand.
CACCTTCCTTAGGCTTCAGAGCCTATTTCTCAGTTTCTGAGCCTTCAATATTAGGTTGACGATTCTTAGAATTGCCCCCTTCCTCTCCTTCCCCGTAATTCTCCTCCTTATTGATCTCCTTTCCAGAAACTTCTTCATTATTCTTTCCCTCTTCTTCCTCACAAAGCACATCCTTTTTTTCCTGAACAATATCAACCTTCCTTTTTTTATGGGTAGGGGTTCTGGTCTCCCCAGTTGAATCAGAGTCTATGCTTTTCTCAGAAATCTGAGCATTGAGAATTAAAGGGTCATCCTTTGTTGCCCTAGTCTTATCCTTCATATATTCATAAATCAGCAGAATGAGACCCTGGTGTGCTAGAGGGTAGGAACTAGGTTTTTTAATATGGTCAGCCAAGCTCTCGTTAAGAGAAGAGGCTAAATAGAAAGGCAAGGAAATTTTCACCCCATGGCGGAAGTGGTTCAGGATGGCGAAGTGATAATTGTAAATTTTCGTAAACCTACCATCCACAGTTAAATATTCCATTAAAGCCCTAAGAATTTTTTGCCAGAAAGGTTTTACCTGTTGGGGGGTGAAGTATGATATATTGTCCTTCTTCTCCAGGTTGCTCTTCTCGTCCTCCATCTTAGGGAAGTTTTTGAAGGCCTCAGCAGCATACTTTCTATCCCTATAGAATTTGGTCCCCTCCATCTTGAGCCCCGTTACCTTTGAGATCAGACTTTCATCGATGTGCCAGATTTCCCCAAACAGGGTAGCCCTGTTATTGCTCTAGCTTTTTGCGAACCCTTGAGATAAAGAGCTTCTACTACCATGGAGCTTCTCCATATAATCCGTGAACACGTGTCGGTGGAGCCTTCTCCACACCTTCCTTTCGCTCTTCCAGTGCTCACAACCGGACGGTTCATTCTTGTTAAGGCTGCCTCCCATTCTGCTTTCCAGGTCACAATCACCTTTGTTACAACTCTCGGCCCGCAAGTAAAACTCTGTGTTTCTGGTTTCTCCTTGAAGAGAGACTTTCACAATTTTGAGATTGCCATTCATGTTCATACGAACCTGGATATTATTACAATTACCTCTCGCACACATGTGTGCTTGGTTATGATGCCGAGAAGCACTCATCGACTGGCAGTTCATTCACCCCCATAATCTGTCATTGGTACTCATTCCCCAGAATTCAATCATAATATTTGCTTGCTCCATTAAGGCGATCAAAATATAATTGTTCCTTAATCTCCCACTTAATGTGATCTTCCCCTATATATTTGACCCCCTTTTCCAAATTAACCCCTTCATTAGCAAGGATATCTGCTACCTTGTTACCCTCTCTAAAAGTATGTGTTAAAATAATGCTAACATAGTTATTAAGGGTAGTCTTAGCATTTTTAATAATATTAGCAATATTCCAGGAGACTGAACTAATACCTTTGAGGGCTTGTATAATATTTAAGGAATCCCCTTCAAGCCATATTTTTTGAAATTTGAATTCCTGGGCTAACTGGAGGCTCTTAAGCATGGCCATAGCTTCAGCCACATGGTTGTTTTGGATTCCAAAAGGGGAAGCAAAAGCAGCAATACACCTTCCTTGAGCATTTTTGATAACTCCACCTCCACCAGCCTTTCCAGGGTTCCCTTTGGCTGCCCCATCAAAATTAACTTTTATCCAGTCATAATCGGGGAACCTCCAAACAATGTTATCTCTCTTCTTCTTGTTATCCACTCTGTAGACCTTATGAATCAGGTTCCATTCAGTAATAATATCTTTTTCCATATCATTCATATTTATATTAGCCCATTGTTGATTATTCTTGTGAGGGATGTTGATGTTCTCCTTTATAGCCCTGCATATTTTTTCAAAGACAACCTGAGTATTACACTTTTCTTCCCTAAATATCCTGTTATTCCTTTCTTTCCAAATGCCCTAGCATATCATGGGGAGGGTCAGGGACCACAGGTTTTTAATAATTTGACATTTGGTAGGATAATTCCATTGCCATATTATATCCTTAATGCTTTTGTTCATGACCCAATTAATTTTCCATTTTTCCCACATTTTACACCAGATTTCCCTAGTGAAAGAACAATGAAAAAATAGGTGATCAACTGATTCCCCCTCCTTTTGACAGAGCTCACATCTGTTAGGGAATTTGAAGCCCCTTCAAATTATCAATAGTAAGGATACTATTATGAGAAGCGAGCCAAAAGAACATGTTGACTTTAGGGATCAAGATGTTGTTCCAAACTTTACTCCAAAAGGGATTGTGGATTTGAGAAAAAGTGTTTTTATAAGCAGAAGAAACCGTGAATTCACCTTTAGGGTCACTTTTCCAGAGGAAAAAATCATCATAGTTGTTGTTAGGGGAAAAGGACAGCAACTCTTTCTGAATAGAGGAAAGACCAGGATGGATGTCCTCAAGATTGGCCCATTTATTCTCCTTCCAGTAGTCACAAACCATCAGCCCAAACCTCCTTTTACATTCTTCAATAACTTGATTGTTGTTTTGATCAAATAGGGCTTCATTCTTCATCCAGGGGTCTTCCCAAAACCTTATTCTGTCACCTTTTCCAAGGACCCATCCAACTCCAGCTTTTGCAACTTTTATGGCTTTGGTTACACTATTCTAGATGAAAGATCTAGTCGGGATATCTTCATCATTGAGGATCCCTTGGATAGTCTAATTCTTAATGTATTTGTCAAACCAAATTTGACTCCAGTCTTTCTTAGTGTCATATGCTCTCCATAATTGCTTGGCAAGAAGAGCTTTGTTAAAAGTTTTAATAATTTTAATCCCCAACCCTCCTTTGTTCTTTGGTCTACACACTTTGTCCCATGCAATCAAAGGTATTCTCTTCTTTTCTTCAACTCCTGACCATAAGAATCTCTTCTGAATTCTTTCCATAGTTTCAACAATTTTAGCCGGAATACCAAACAGACTGAGGGCATAAACAGGGAGATTTTGAAGAGTTGCTTGGAGGAGCTGCATTTTCCCAGCTTGAGATAACATTAAACCTTTCCATCCTACAAGTCTCTTATTAATTTTATCAATGATCATATTCTAGAAAGAATTTGGGGGAGCCATCCCTAAGGGAAGACCTAGGTAGGTAGAAGGCAACAATTCCACTTTACAACCATTTATATTGGCTATTCTCTGTTGTCTTATGACTGGAGTATTGAGAAAGTACATAGCTGATTTATCCCAGTTAACTAGTTGACCAGTTGCCAAAGCATAGGAGTTGAGAGCAGTTTTGAAGGCTTCAGCCTCCTTGACTGAAGAGTATCCCATGATGATAGTATCATCAACAAACTGTTGATGAGTGCAAAACACATTGGCAGAAGAAGGTTGAAGACCTTTGATAGTTTTGCTTTGTTTCAATTTATGAATCATTCTACTCATACTTTCAGCCAGAATGGTAAAAAGGATAGGAGATATGGGGTCTCCTTGTCTTAGCCCTCTAGAGTTTTAAATTTTTTTTGTAGGAGATCCATTAACCAAAATAGAGAACATAGGAGTAGTGATTAGTTCTCTGATTATTTTGATAACCTTACCATCAAAACCAAAAACCCCCATGATTTTAAATAGAACATCCCATTCAACTCTATCATAAGCCTTTGCCAAATCCAACTTTATCAAGAAACCTTCTTTCTTTGCAGCGCTGAGAGAGTGTATGTTCTCATGAACAAGAATGATTGAATCAAGAATCTGTCTAACAAGAACAAATCCTTTTTGCTCTTCAGATATGATGAAGGGAAGAATCGCCAACATTCTAGTCATCATCACTTTGGATATTATTTTATAGAAAGAGTTGCATAGACTAATAGGCCTAAATTTTCCCATAGAATCTACCCCAGCAACTTTGGGGATTAAGGCAATAAAAGTGGAGTTCAACTCCTTAAGGATTCTTCTGGATCCAAAGAATTCTTTAACCGCATTAACCGTATCCTTCCCCACAATATTCCAAAATTCTTGAAAGAAAAACATAGGGAATCCATCAGGGCCCGGAGCTTTATCCCCTTGAAAGGAGAAGACAACTTTTTTTATTTCTTCAGCAAACGGGATGGCAGCAAGGGTCTTATTCTGAAAAGGGTTTATAATATTAGGAATATTGTTAACTAGATTGAGTTGATGGGTCTGATCAAGATCCTCATTACTAGATAAGAGCTACTTGAAGAATCTAACAGCTTCATCCCTGATTTCATCCTTATTTGTCAGAGTGTTGTTCTCAATAGTTAAATTCTATTTGCTACCTTATGCTTTAGGGAAGTCATATGGAAAAACTTAGTGTTTCTATCCCCTGCCTTTAGCCATATAGCCCTAGATCTCTGTCTCCAATATATTTCTTCCCTAGAAATTATGGTATGAATGTTGTCAAGGACCTTATCTTCCATGGCTTTGGAATACTTTTTGTAGCCCTCTTTCTGGATGGAGATTTGAATCTGGTCCATTTCCTCCTTTAGCTTTTTCTTTGAATCAAAAATATCACCAAAGACCTTTTTGTTCCAAGTCTTAATGTTGATTTTGACATTTTAAAGTTTTTTGGTAACTTTATACATGGTTGTTCCATTAATATCAAGATTCCACCATTCAGCAATGGACTTTTCAAGATTGGGGTGGGATATCCACATCTTTTTGAAGCGAAAAGGGAATCTTTGATTTTGCTTAGAGTTCTCAGCAACAAAGGAAATGGGATAATGATCTGATCCAATTCTATTAATAACAGAAAGGGAACAACTATGAGAAAGAATCCAATCATTAGAGAGAAGAGCTCTATCAAGTCTTACCTGGATAAGATCTTCAACATCTCTTCGGTTTGACCAAGTGTAGGGGGCTCCACTAAGATCCAAGTCAATGAGAGCATTGTCATTGATAAAGTCCATCAGGTCGGATCTGCTTTCAGGTTGAGCTTGACTACTTCCAAATTTTTCTCTATCTAGCAGAGGAGTATTGAAATCTCCCATTACAATCCAACTATTCATAGAGAAATTTTTCCTTTTTTGCTGAACTTTTTCCCAAAATTTACTTCTAGCATGTTTGGAATTAGGGGCATAGATATTAGTTTTAACAAATTCCTTCTCATCATAAATATTTCTAGCTTTTAAGGATAGAATATTGCCATCCTCATCTATCATATCTCCAGAAATTGTGCTTTTATTCCAGAATATAGCAACTCCTCCAGAGGCGCCATTTGAGCTACTGCCACAGACTCCCCCATTTTTAAAAAACTTAAGTTTCTCCACTTTCTCTTTGCTCATTTTAGTTTCCTGAATCAGGATAATATCTGGATTTGGATCTCGAATAAGATTCCTTAATATATCCTATTTATTGAGACCGTTTAGGCCTCTGATGTTCCATGATATTACCTTCATTTTGAAACTTGGGGGCAAGACTCCTTGATAGTTCTCTGCCTTCCATCAGCTATGTTTTGTTTACTCTCCTGGTCCCTGTGCCATTTCATGGTTTTGCGTCCTGGTGGGGATCTTGATGCCCCAAAATCTGCCTTAGACCTGGTTCTGGTTTTTACTACATTAGGACCTCCTGTCTTCTTGGTCTTAATTTTCTTTTCATTTTCTATCGTATTTTCTTCTTGTTGTTTTGCCCTGGATTCATCATCTGCCCTGAATTCATCTTGTCTATTACTCCAAATCTTTTCTCTTTTCCGGGGTGAAGTGGTCATATTTACTTCTATGTTCTGGAATAAGGCATTTAAGTTTGCTTGTGGTGATCCAAACTTGTTGCTCCTTCTCATTTCTATTTCTTGTTCCCAAAGCTCTTTCCCTAAACAGGGTTCTTCTTTCTCTGACATGGGTTCATATCGTTCCTAATGATGAGAGTCAGTGATATCCTCAATCTCACCATCCTCAAGGGTCTCTGTACTGATTTCATCCTCCTTTTCTTGCAACTGAAGGGCTTCAAAGGTATTACCTATTTTGATCTCAAACTCCTTAGTTTCATTCTTCTTGTTCCCCTTCATAGTGGGGTCTTTAGTTAAGTCATTGGATTCATTTTCCTGATTTACTGAAATTAGATTTCCACTTTTTTCTTCTGCCTTATTGCAGACTTTGTTGTTAATTTTTTCTTTCCATATCGGTTTATTAATATTTTTGTCTTGAATCCTAGGTCTTTTAGGGCTGCTGGGACAAGCCTTAGCCCAGTGACCTGCTTTTTTGCAAGAAAAGCACACAAAAGGGAGAGATTCAAATTCAATGGCTTGTTCCCATAACCCAAGTTTGGAATTTATATCAATGGTACTAGGGAGATCCATATTCTGTGAAATGTTGATGCAGATGCGTGCATACACTAGTCTCTTGCGAGCTATAGTCATTGGGTCTATCACAATAAGCTCCCCAAAGGAATTAGCAATTCCTGAGAAAACATCCTCCACCCAGTACTCCAAAGGTAGTCCAGGCAGTCTAACCCACACTGGGGCAAATTCAAAAAAGGAATCATTTAGTTCCATGTTAGGGGTCCATTTTCTAATAGAAAGAGATGATTTACCAAACATCCAGGGGCCTCCACTTAGAACTGCTTCCAAATCTTCCCTGCATGAAAAAGAAAACACAAAAAAACCCCGTGGCAAGGCAGAAACTTCAGCCTGTCCTTTCATTCTCCATTTTCTTTTAACAAAGGATCTAACATCCTCAATATTAGGTCGGGGTCTGACAAATTTTCCCACCAAAGAAAGAGTCATTAAAGAAATGCTATGGTCAATAACCAGATCAGGAACCTCAATCGCAAGTTTACCTATTCTATTGTCTGATATATCCTTCACAAAGGGGAGAGAATATTTACTAGTCGGTTTACCAGAGGCATGTCTAGCGAAGAGGCTATTCCATGGTTTAGGTATTCGCCCCTCCTTGGAAGTACTTGAATCAGCCTGCACCGCCTCAGGGCAAGAACCTTGCATGTTTTTTAATTTTTCAGGATCGGGAGGAGGGTCCCATGTTCGTGGGTCCCCATCCTATCTTCCATCCTCATCATCAGTTGTTTGTCCTCGAGCTGCAGTGGATTCAGACCCAAAGGACCCAGCATTGTTGTTCCCTCCATTTCTCGAATTCAAATTTCCCCCTGCAAACGTTGTTCCCTCCGCTGTTCCCTCCATTCTAGAGAATAGTTGAAAAAACCCCTTGTGTTATTATGAATGAGACAATGCCTAAACCTCAAATTGTTGACTCCTACTCATCTCCCCTAATCATTCAGAAGTTGGCTCAATACATGTTTATTAGACCGGTCTTTATGTCTTACTATTTAAGATATACATTTGTGCATATAATTATCATCTAAAAATAACAATGATTTAACATTTAGATCAAAATCCTCTAGAACTCAAGTGCATATTCAAAATTGATATTATTTTATACACCATGACAAATTAGTTTTACACTATATTAATTATTATTCTTCATCATTATTTTAAAAAAAAAGCTTTGAATCCTCTTACATCTAATTTTCAATAATGTGAAAGTGAGAACCTCAAATAAATCTAGGTTAAATAACTAATTATATATTTTATTAGATCAACCTACATATATGTAATAGGGGATTGCAATATGTTGGCATTAAAAAATTCTCATAATAACATTAAATCCAAGGGTCTCTAAGGATAAGCACTCTTGAACACCATAACAATTAGTGCACAAGTATGACCATAGCTTACAAAAAGACTTTCAATTTTTAATAATAGTGACAAAATGTATTATTAGCTCCTGCCTAGGTTGGAATACGAATGCATCCATTTTTTTTTATCAATTTAACCAATCATTGTGAGCAACAATTTTAGTCTATATAATTACATTTTTTATTTCATAATTTAAAAAATATCATTTAACTTTGTCTCTATTGGTTCATGTTGGGAATAGTCATTGCAAAATTCATATTGTTGTTTATATTTTTTTATAAATTTTGTCAGCTCAATTAATGACTTGAATGATATATACAAAATTCATATTGTTGTTTATATTTTTTTATAAATTCTATACATCTTAATAAAATTATATTGTTGACTTTAATATTATGTTGTCTCATTGAATGACATTTGTGGTGTCATTTGTATCTATCCAATTCAATATACAATTTAAAAAAAAATTAGACATTGTAATTAAAAAAACACCTACCTAATTTATGTATTGTCTATCTAGTTTAATGTTTTGATTATTTTTTAATATTTTGTTAAATTTTTATGTATATATGATTTGTATAATATATAATAAAGTATTATTGTATAAACATAAATAGATACAAATATTTAAAATCCTTTAATAATAACCCTAAATAATAATTTTTTTTACTAATTATACTTAATTTACTTTAATTATTATTTTACGTTGAAGAGTTTTCAAATATGAAATGAATGACTTGCATATTGAAATACATGGCTATGAATTGTAAAGAAAGGTGCAAGATGATACAAATAATCTTGACCGTTCATGTTTTTTTTTTTGATTTGACTGCTTGAACACAATTCTGAACCTATCCAAACACACTTGCAGAAAAAAGCATCCAAGTAGACCAAATTGATGGACAAAAAAACTATGCTCAAGTTCCTTATTGCTACAAACATTTGCCTTCCTACACATCACCAATATTAAGGGAGTTAGAATGTGTAGAGAAAGTCATTTATTATATCATTAACAATAGCTACCATGTGACTAATATAGAGCATCATGACACAGAGGCAAATGGATGATCTCAAATCACTAATGAGGCCTTACAAAGTCACAACACCTTTGGACTTACAAACTCCTCAAACATCATCATACCCAAGTTCCTAGATTGCATGGAAAATGAACTTCTAGGGGTAGTAGAGGGTTAACTTTTGGACTCCAAGAAACAATTGACATGAACATGTTAAAGACACTTAAAAAAACCCCAAAAACAACTTGTTTCAACCATGACATTGCTTGGGAACCAATTTCAAGGTGACTTCTTCCTCACGGTGCACCTAGGTCTAGTAACCTTTCATGTAGATATTGTACTAAAACAAAAGACTCAACCATCAATGGACACCCAATGGAAACAAATATGGGTTGATTTAAATAAGGATGAAAACTCAAGAGAGTTTCACAAAGATTATTTATGAGCATTTAGGATTGTCCTGAGACTGTCACAATTTTAGGCTTGTAATTAGACCCCTTTTCCAAGGAAGTACACCAAGGACTCATACAAGCACCCACCCATGGTTACAAAAAGTTATATTATGTCCCCACACTGGCCTTTCCACCAATTTTGGATGTCCTAAGATTCACCTTTTCACTTAGCACTGTCATTTGCAGCCTTTAGTCAACTTTCCTAGGCCTGTCACATAGAGATGCTAGGCCTAGGGTTTCAAATATCTCCCTCCAAAATCATTCTCCTATCCCACAACCTTAAAAATATCAAATAAAACACAAAAAACAAACATTCCACCAGGTTTCATGTTCTAACCCTAATGGAATGTGGAGAAATCGTCTTTTTATTGACCAAACACTAGATAAGGAGGGTTTTTAGACCACTTTCAGAAAATCTTCAATATCTACCTCGATTCTTAATGTTTTTATACCAAATAAATGCCAAAAGGTATTTAAATCTCCCCTCTTATATAATGTGACCCTCATTCCCTTACAGTGTTGCACAATTCTGTACTAATCATGGGAATAAAGAAAAGAGTAAGAAATGAAGGAAATCAAAGTTTTTAGTATTGCTTTCTCTCCAAAATTCACCAAAAACTTGGCCTCGACCCACAAGAGGCCTTATAAAGAATGAGGAGGGTATTCCCAACTTTCCCCAACCAAATTTCAAAGTGGGTGGCCGTTGGGAACCCATTTACATCAAAAAGTGTAAATATTGTAAAGTTGCATAGCAACTTTTACAACATTTTTGACAACTTTTAACCATTACATCAGTATGACTCCAAACATGACCCTGGTCACTCATACACATCAAAATGGATCATATTAGACCAAAAAAAACATTTACAACCATATTGGACATCCTTGGAATGGTTTGACCAAGGTTGACCCAATCAGGACCTTGTAGGACTAAAAAACCAAAATTGAGTCAAAGACCTTACAATTGAAATGAATTGATTAAAAATGACATAAAATGGTCCATAGGACCTTATTACAACCAAAACAAGACTAAATCCCTCATAAGGCAACATTGAGACCCTAGGTGCTCCTGCACCATACACCCAAGGAGAGAAAAATCACAAGTCCCATTTGAGATTAGCTCTTGAACAGAAGCCCCATGCCGCTTTATGTCATCTTTAGTAATTCATGTGGCATCTTCTTTAGGTAATCCTTTCCATTTGATCAAATACTCTTTGTATACCTTCCTCCTTGTTCTTTTCACCTCCTTGGTATCTAGAATGCTTTCAAGCTTCATGGGTTGGCTAGGGGATAAGTCCTTGATCCAATCTTCATCTTCAGGAGATGCTAGACCTATATCATCACCTGAAACCACATAATGTTTGAAAGGATACAAATATGATACATTAAAGATAGGAGACATGGCTACCCTAGGAGGCAACTCAATCTCATATGCATTTTGTCCAAATTTATGGACCACCTTACAAGGTCCTATTTTCTTCATCATTAGCTTTGTATACTTGCCCTTAGGAAGCATTTCTCTCTTCAGATGTGCAAGCACTAAGTCACCAATGTTGAACTAGACATCTCTCCTTTTCAAATCTACCCTTTCCTTATACTTTTCCAACTCTTTTGAAGGATGTCTTTTACTTGTTGATGAACATCTCTCATGGTGGTGGCAAAATATTCCCCTTGAGCACTCCTTCTCTCGATTCCTCACAAATCTCTCAACTCATATACACCTCTTGGGTGCATGCCATAAACAACCTGAAAAAGGGGCTTCTTCCTATACTTCGGTTCATGGAGTCATTATAGGCAAACTCTACCTGAGGCAATATCAGATCCCAAGATTGGCCATGCTCTTTAGTAAGGCATCTTAGTAGGTTCCCCAATGACCTATTAACATCATATATTTGTCCATCCATCTGTGGATGGTAGGAAGAACTATAGGACAAATTTGTGCCAAGCTTCTTCCACAAGGTCCTCTAGAAGTGGCCTTTAATTTTTGAGTGTCTATCAAAGACTATACTCAAAGATAAACCATGTTTCCTCACTATTTATTTGAAAAAAAAACCTACAATGTTAGATGCATCATTGGTACAATTGCAAGGAAGAAAATGAACCATTTTACTAAATCTATCAACAACCACAAATACACTATCAAAACCCCTTTGTGTTCTAGGCAGCCCCAACATAAAATCCATGTTGATGCTTTCTCAAGGCCCATTGGAAATTGGTAGGGGTTGATAGAGCCCTAGATTGGATGAAGTTCTTTTTTCCCTCTGACATATAGTGCAATTTTCCACATACTTTGTGACATCTACCTACATTCTAGGCCAAAAATAGAACCTCTTAACCCGTTCCAATATTTTGGCAATGCCAAAATGTCCCTTGAGGCTCGCACTATGCTTCTCTTTTATTAAATTCCCTCTCATTTAACATTTTGGTACATAGAACCGACCCCTTTGAAAAGAAAACCATTATGAAGTACAAAATCAGAATACTCATTGTGAAATGCATTAAAAAATTGATCACAAACCTTGTACGCCTCGTTCAAATCTGCATCTTCTTGGTACATATCTTTAAGTGCATCAATCCCAACACTTTGTAATTATATTTCCTAAACCATAAGTGAACTCCTACTAAGGGCATCTACAACCTTATTGGCCTTACCCCTCTTGTGCTTGATTGTGGAAAGTATATGCTTGCAAATACCAACCCACTTCATATGCCTATGGTTCAACTTGTCCTGCCCATTCAAGAAACTAAGTGCATGATTGTTAGTAAACACTGCAAACTCCTTTGGTAACAAATAATGCCTCCACTTTTTGAGGGCCTGAACCATAACATATAATTCTAAATCATAGGAGGAATATTTTCTTTTAGTGTCATTCAACTTTTCACTAAAGAAGGCAACCAACCTCCCTTCTTGACTAAAAACAACACATATTGATTGACCACTAGCATCACATTCAATTGTAAAAACTTTATTGAAATCAGGGAGTGTGAGGATAGGTTGTTGACATACCTTCTTCAAGTATTTAAACCCTTGGTCTACTTCATTTGTCCATAGGAACTTACCCTTTTTTTTTTCCCTTGATTGTATCAATAATTGGTGCACATATGTGGCTCAAGTTTCTTATAAACTCTGGTAGAAGCTTTCAAGGCCATGGAAGCTCCTCACATCCCCTACTAATTTAGGGGTTGGCCAACTAAGAATGGCCTCAACCTTGGATGGATCCATCTTGAAGCTGCCCTTGGAGATGACAAACCCAAGGTAGAACAATTCCTCTTTCATGAATTCACAATTTTCTAAGTTGATTATCAAATTCTCCTCATGTAGCCTCCTTAGGACCATTTCAAGATGCTTCAAATGTTCCTCCTTGGACCTACTAAGCACAAGAATATCATCCAAATATACAACAACAAATTTTCCAATAAACGGTTTCAACACTTCATTCATTATTCATGAATGTGCTAGGTGCATTGGTGAGTCCAAAGGGCATCACAAGCCACTCATATAGGCCTTCATTGGTCTTAAATGTTGTCTTCCACCCATCCCCTTCCCTGATCCTAATTTTATGGTACCCACTCTTTAAGTCAATATTTGAGAAGTAACATGCACCACCTAGATAATCCACGAGGTCTTCCATTCTTGGAAAAGGAAACCTATACCTGATAGTTATCCTATTGATGGCCCTTGAATAAGTACATAACCTCCATTTACCATCCTTTTTAGGGGCCAACACAGTAGGTACAACATAAGGGCTTAAACTCTCTCTCACTAGCCCATATCCAACAATTCTTGCACTTGCTTTTCTATCTCTTCATTTTGGGCAGGGGTCATCTTATATGCAACCTTATTAGGCAATGTAGTACCTAGTATCATATCAATATGATAACTAATATCTCTAATTGGGTAACTCATCCACCATAATACCCTTATACTTCTCCAACAAGGCTTGGAATTCACTAGGCATGACCTTTCCCTTATTTGTAGACAAAACTGGCTTGCATTTTGGCTTTACAGTTAAAGAAAACCCTTGACCTCCTTCTTCCTTTAGGGTACGATAGTCCTGAAAATGACCTAGCAAAAAATATTCATACCTTAGTCAAAATATTGGTCATTTTGAATTTATCTTTCTCTCTGTCCTGTGCTTCATGCTTGGGGTTTAGGGTTTTATGCATTTTGATTAAGTCTTTTATTAAAACCCTTAAACATGTTATGATCTTGCGTTACCTTTTTCCACTTAAGGCCAAGGGTCTAAGCCTATTGGTGGGGCATTTTCTTTCCCTAGGTATTAAGTTGTTTTTATGTCGGGCCCCCATTAATATTTTCTCGAGTCTGCATTTTAATTTTGCTATGGGTGGGTCCCCTTTAATATTTAAGCCAACACCTGATTAATTTTTCCTAAGTCCAACATTAATACTTCTACCAGTGACTTTATGTTAACAATCAAGCTACTTAAATTTCTTGCTATTTGCATGTTCTTAAATGGATGGAGATATTTTAATCTTGGTCAAGAAGATGCTCGGTCGTTAATTGGCTAAGGAAGGTGGACACCATGGCCGGTTGATAAAGGGCAAATAGATCCAATGGTTCTCGCAGTCCCGTGAAGGAAAATGCAAGGAGATTAAGGACTGCAACATCACGAGATGATGCCACGTGACCAAGGCGGGCCGAGGTAAGTCTGACAGTGGGGTCGTTGATAGAGTTGAGTTGGAAGGTGACTTGGTGATGCTTAGCCAGGCTTTTGACGAACCCAGCTACCACATTGGAAGGTCAATGTCAGGTTGACCGATGGTGATTGCATGATATGTCAGGTTGAATAAAATCTACGGTGGAAACTCAGGATGTATTTCAAAAAGGTGATTGAATTCATTTTCTTATCACCCACATGGGAAAATAAAGGCAGACAAAATGTAAGTTTGTTGGCATAGAATGAGTGAAGACAAGTCAAGACGCTTGGATACTGACTAATTTTCAAAAGACCTATACTCAAGGCTATTAGCAAGCAAAGTTGACGGTTCCAAAGGTGCCATCTCAACAAATTTCATTGCCATGACATCAAGAAGTTTCAGAGGCATAAAAGGATAAGGATGATTTCTAAGTTGGCAATAGAATGATCAGGGATCTGTCAACAAGATCAGAGGATGTGTATTGTCAGGGATTCTTAGTAAGGTAAAATCAAGGAACTATCTCTGAGAAGAAGTCAAAAGATAATGACTTGGTATCCAAAAAGGGATTCTGAAGTAGAAATTATGCACTCAAGGAACAATAAGATCAGAACAAAATCATTCACATAAGGTGAGCCTTGACAAAACCCAGTGGATTGATAACTTATATGTGACGGTGTCCTGGATTTGATAGACATGACCTCCCGAGTCCATAGCTGGCGGGATGAGTAGAAAGCATCAGAATGATGATTTTTCACATGAACGAGCATCGCCAAATGAAGTGATTTTTTATTATAAATTTAGCAAGGTGGTGGTTCAGTGGGTAGAAAAGAACAAAGACCTAGTTATTATAGGAAGAGGTTTCATTAGAGGTAAGGATAATGTTTGAGCAATATCGTGGAGAGAGTGAACTATTTGATATTGGATGGAAGTTGCCTTTTCTGAGTGAGTATGCTTATAGTCAGTGGAGCCTTGAAAGTTGGGAGGATAGTTAGTGGAGCCTTGAAAGTTGGGAGGATAGTCAGTGGAGGCTTGAAATTAATTTCTCATTTGAAGGAGCCCCTCATGACACATCCTCTGCTTCTCCTTTGCCACTAGTTGGCAAGGGGTTTTAGGAAGGATCTCATAGAGGGATAGGAGTAGGACACAATAGGGTTGGAGGTAGTAACCAGTCAGCATTGCAATGACATGGAAGCTACGACCCCTTCCCCTCTTATTATATTCCTCTAGGAGCCCCTTTTTCCACTTTCAATGATCCTAGGCATGACGTGTGAAGTTCTTCCTCTAGTTTAAGGGCGATTTTACTTCTTGTCGGGTTCTAGTTACCCTTCTGGGAAGGGAAATGCTTTGTAGGACAAAACGACACATCTCACAGTCCATCTGGAGGCATCAAGGGTGGTAATGGCATGACTCAAGGAGGTTTTGCTTCTACCAAAATGCAGTTAGGAATTTTGGTTCTACATCATCATGAACACTAGTGTGGACAATGTTTTTGGGAGATTGTGAGGAATATTTTTGTAACAAAATTATGGGTAAGCGATCACTTTGAATGTGGGTGTCTCCTCTGGCCCATAGCTTATTTGATCCCTTATTTTCTATAAAAGGGAATTCAAGGCCATGAGATGAGGGTCCAAATTTGTTTGGTTCTAGTAGCGAGTCTAGGTGAAATGAGCAAGTTGAAAAGTCATTTAGAGCAGTGAAAATCATTTAGTGTCAAGCTTTGTGTAGGTTCTTGAAAGATTTATATGTAAATTATTTTGTGATAGAAGATAGCCAATCAAATCAATAAAATTTAATTCAAATCCATTTCTCCAGTGTATAATTATGTTATCTTTTGAATGAAAGTGAATCAAGGGTTTCTTTCTTTCGTTGCATTGTTGTGGTGTATGTATTTTCTTTTCATGCTTCGATCTAAAGGTCAACTAAATGCTTGAGTGGAATTGTAGAGTGGTAGGGATTATGCAGGGATTTCGATAAATATTTTAGGTTGGGATTACAGATGAGATATATTGTAAGGAAACATTATTTTAGATCCTATGCTATCAAATAAAATTATGTCATATTTTCATTTTACATCTTGTAAATTCAGGTACCCAATGGAGTAAGGCACTAATCATAGCTTGTAATTGTCTTTAATGTCATTTTTGTGTTCAAACTCACCGATAAATTGCTATAATTTCCTAAATATCATAATATATTTTCATTTCATGTATGTTACTTTTTATTGAAGGCATCTCATGCTCCAATAGGTTGAGGATCACTGAAGAATTCACCATTCTTGAGAATTCTCCCTCTTTGTTGAGATTTTGTATGAGACTATTTGCTTAGTTTTGGTGAAGATTGTGAGTATGGTGCAAAGATTATAGATTCACCAAGGGATCACCCTCCTAGGTCTTGCAGAGCCCAAAGTGTAGAAGGATTAACAGAATCCTTGTCATATGTTGGTCCAAGTTCTTAAAGATATTGATAGTTGGAGTTGGCTTCTCCATATATAATTTGAAGAATTAACTTGGTTTTTGCCCTCCTATAGTGTAAACCCCATTTTAGGGAGCCAACAAAAATGGTGACTCTGCTAGGGAAAAATTGTTGAAGATCATTTTGATTTATAGATTCATGGTCTTGTTAAGTCCATCTCCTTGTTAGTTGAGTCAATTCTCATAAATGTTGCCAGAGAATCTATTGTAATTCATCTTTTAATGTAAGTTCTATCTAGATGTGTCCATATTCCATGATTATTTCGTAATACATCACAAGTTGTGAGTGGCGACTCTGAGATCTCTGCACCAGTGTACATAATTTGAAGAAAAACTAAAGAAGAATCAAATAATTTGCAGTAAAGATGAAGCAGATTTGAGCTCTTATGATGAAGTACCCTGGCAAGTTGAGGAAAGAATCTATATGATGGAGGAAGAGGTGTTGCAGTGCTGGTTTTTGAACAAATTGGACATGTGAAGAAATTCCAGTTGCTCAAGATATTTGTCCTCTACAAAGAGGTGGCGGCTCTACAAAAGAACCTAATGAAGATGTTAAGACAACTTCAGATCTATCACTGTTGCAAGCTAGAAAGATGATTTCCAATGACTACAATACTTCTAGGTATTTTGATTTTCATGAGTCAAATGTATTTTCATGAAAATCATTTGTAGAAAATGTTTCCCTATTAAGTGAGTTAGGCACTGAGAAAGGGAATAGTAGTGATTATTTAACATACTTCTGAGATATAATTTTTAGATTTTGTATTAAGTTGACTGAAGTATGTTTTGAGCTATTCATTGTAATATATTTAAGATTGTGATAAAGGAAATAAATAGGGAAATGAGTAAGAAGATGTATAGTTTGCGTATACATCCCTATGAAATATCAAATGTAAATGTAAATGTGCAAAGTATGCAACCTTTGTCAAGTCATAGCAAAATGTTCTTTATGGAAAGATATAGACCATTAAGTTTTAATGGTATTCAAGTTTTGCCAAACCTTGTTCCTACTAAGGTTAGGGAACATTTACCAAAGTTCAATGGGAAAATATCAGATCAGCATGCCAACATTTGCAGGAGTTTTTTGTTTTAATGGGAGATTTTGAGATAAGTCAGGAAGATGTTTTCATGAGGCTTTTTGTTCAATCCCTAAAAGAAGATGCCAGAGATTGTTTTTTATGTTTGCCAACATGTTCTATCCCTTCATGGGATGAACTTAGTACAAATTTCATGGAACACTTTGGTGAAAGAGTTAATCCAAGTTCAGTTATAAAAAGATTCATGGGTATTCAAAAGGAAGAAGATGATTTGGTCCCTACTTTCAATCTCAGATTTGCAAGAGCACTGGATGACATTCCTAAAAGCTATAGACCTAATGATGTAGTTGTTGGCAATTAACACTCATCCAGGTTATAAGTGTTGTCATTGATGGCAACACACTTCATGGGAGATATGACAATCAAGGTAACCAACATTCACTTCACCAGCATTCAGGGAATCGACAGGGACGTAACCGACAAACTTGGAACCAGTATTCTAAGGCTGACATAGGAGATTGATCTGGCAAGCATGAAAGAGACAACGGTCATATTGTTTCATGTTTATATTTTGTTTGGGATGACATGTGTCTTATCATTTGAAATATGGTTGTAAGACAACATAAGGCATTTGTGTTTATTCATGTAAATGGGTTTATAAATCAGTCCGGGTTAGGGCATTTTTTGGACATGACAGATAAGAGATGCGATAGGTTATGTGATGGTATGTGAGCGAGATATTGATCGATAGAATGCAAATGTAAAGATCTGTAATCGGTCTTGATTATTTGTCTAGAGGTTTGGGAAGCGATCTAATCTACCAGTACAGACAATGCTTAAACCAAAACTCATCCAGCATAGCAGATGCACATTCTGAGTTCAGTTTTTGTTTGTAATCTAGTACTTTGGATTTGTAGTCAGTGAGGCTCCTTTTGTGATGATCAGGGTGCCTTCCGGCATGTGCAGGCCCCTCTAGTAATATTTATTTAGTTGGCCAGTGGATAGATATTGTGGGTCTCCAATCCCACCTTGGTTTTTCCTCTTTGAGGTTTTTCACGTATAAATATTTGTGTTATGGTGTTGATTCATGTGGTTGCATTAATATTACTTGTTGTTACTTTCTTTTATGCATATCAGTTATTAAGTGGATTTGTTAATAAGGCTAAAAATATTATATCTGACAGAACACTGATTCACCCCCCACCCCCCTCTCAGTGTTCTTAGATTCCAACAATTGGTATCAAAGCTTGGTGCCTTAGAATAAGTCTAACAACTTGGGGAAGATCTTGTATCCAGAATCCATGGAGATGAGTCTACAAAAGGAACTTGAAGTAGCACTTGAAGACTATGATGTTGAAAGGATGAAGAACTTGAAGCTGCAAGATGAGTTGAATTCTGCATGAGAATTCATCCTTACCCTACATGAGAGGTTATCATCTGCTCAGGCTAAAAGGAAGGTGTCTCATTGATCATGTATTAATTATTCATATAAATTATTTAAATAATTCTTTAATTCTTTAATTAAGCTAATTAATCTTATTCTTCTAATTTCATATTTCCTCACCATCTTACTAATTATTTCTATTTCAATTCTATCATCGTTTAATCATTTAAACCATTTTCTAATGTTAATTAAATATTTATTATTTAATTAATTATGATTTTTAATCCTTAATTTAAATAATCTTTATTATTTAAATAAATTCCATTTTCAATTTCTATCTCTATTCATCTAATCATTCAACCCATTTCTAAGTTTTAATTAAATATTTATTATTTAATTAATTGTGATTTTAATCCTTTAATTTAAATAATCTTTATTATTTAGTTAAATTCAGTTTCTTAATAATTAAATAGTTTCTTTAAATTATTTAATTAACTAATCTTATTTCATCCAAATTCATTCAAATTCAAATTCTTCTAATTTCTTACAATTTCAAATACATGTGCATGATTTCAAAAATCAAATTGAAAACCAAAGTCAAGTTCTAAATATATTCAAATAACAAATTGAATTTAAAATAAATTCAATATTTGAATTAAATCTCATGCAAAGCTTAAATTCAAAATCAAAGTCAAAGTTCAAGCACATGCTAAATTAATCAAATCCAATCAATTAATTAATTGATTCAATTATCTTTTCAATTCCTATTTCTATCTTTTAGTTAGCTTTTTCTAAATAAAGCTCTCAATAAGCTTTCAATCAGTTAACTATCTCATCCTCTTTATTTCCTCCAATCCCCCTTTTTCATCTTTCAATCAACTTTTTCTCAATCAGTTGACTCATTTAATCTATTCAATCTATTATGTTCCACCTCCAAATCAACAGTTCAACTATCAATCAACATGTGAGATCACTTGAGTTCCACCACTTAAACAATTCTCATCCAATTATCTATAAATTGAGCATCCAATTTTCATTTTCAACGATCATGAACTTTGAATCTTTGTGTCATTTGCAGGTTACCAATGCGATATCTGAGAGCCACTATACCACAAAGAAGAGAAGAGCAATGGAAGCCATGATGCATAATAGGGAGTTCTACATTGTTTAGAATAGTTCTATATGCATCTATATTTCATTGGTTTTGTTTAAATTCTATTAGGATAGGGATTCGTGATTTCCATTATTTGTGATTGATTATATTATGAATTTTACATATGATATTTTGGTGAACCCAACATGAACTAACAACAATTTAACCTTCTCTGTTTTCTATGTGATTTTGTAGATTGTACAATTTTTTTAATTTTTTTTTGTAGGTTTGTACGGATTGCACAACAGATTCAGAATCACACAATCGCATAGATAGGATCATGCAATCAAGCACATAGGGTCATGCATTCATGCATAACCCATCACGCAATCATCTAGATCTTGTCATGCAAATGATCAAATCCTGTTACGCATTCGTTGGCTGGTTTATGCATTTTGTATTTCTTATTTTCCTCATTAGATGCACTCTGTTCTGTCTTGATTCTATAGTAAATTTGTTAAATCTGAATATGGTTTACACTTATTACTTTCTTTAATTATGACATCTTATGGCACATAAGGTACAATTTAGGATTTCAAGTGTAAGGAGGATGGAGGAACAAAGAAGACAAGCTAGACATTATTAGCGAATCCTAAAGGTAGAAAAGAAAATACGAGATCTAGAGGACCAACCAGCCATTGACAGATACAACAATCTAGTTCTCTCATGTAGAGTAAAATACAATTTTCTTAACATAGAGTGGATGATGAGAGATCTTTCTAGGGAATCACAATCTGTTTTGCAGGTTCCAGATCAGAGTTACCTTTTTTTTTTTTGTTTGTTTGTTTGGTCTGTCTATGTATCACGCATTCGCCTAGATAGGATCACACATTCATTTTGTCAGTATCACGCAATCATTCTATCATAATTATGTAATCGCTCTGTCATTGTTACACAATTGGTCATACAGAATCATGCAATCACTCAGGTATCATTACACATTCATTTTTTTTATTGTTAAGCTTCTGTTTTCTATGGATTTTCTTGGGTTACTAATTATCTATTTGCGGCATGTGATGAATTTATAGAGAGGATCAGATTATTACTGAATCATAAACAATCATGCTATCACACTTCAGTTTTGGGCTTAAAATAAACCCGGTTAAAATGGACATGCATGATCACACTTCATTTTTGGGCTTAAAATAAACCTAGTTAAAATGGACATGCATGTTATCACACTTCAGTATTGGGCTTAAAATAAACCTAGTTAAAATTGACATGCATGTTATCACACTTCAGTTTGGTGTTTTAAAATTGACATGCACATGCGTATCTCACACCTAAATTTGGGTTTTAAAATGAACACGAATAAGGCTTATCAATAGAATAACTCACACTTCATTTTATTTAAGGGAAAGAAATTTTTATCGTGTTTGGGGTGGACCTACTGTTGCATCAATTACCTTTCCACCCGCCTTCGGGGTCTTGGGAGAAAGGGAGAAGGTGATAACAACACCTAAATTTTTCATTTTAGTAGTGAGGGGTATCTTTGACTGGGGATTTCATCACCCCACAGAGGTACTTTGAATTGGGATGCGTTGGGGATATCATCTCTCCTAGCGTACTCTTGAGCGGGTTTTTCAAGCTGCTATATAAATATACTAGTCAGATGGCTAGAGTGTTGAGTGAATTTGACATATGTGGGGGCCTTCCCTACACCAATAAACTCAACTAAAGTCTTAAGTGGCTTTCTCTGAGAATCCATCATTGGATTGGGACCCCTCAAAATTTTACAATAAGAACCAACTTAGTAGCCCAAATCCCACATTCAGTGATTTCGAGAGTGCGGGTCACACCCCATAGATACCTTTCATGTACCTTGCTTTATGATACATAAATCCCTCGGTGATAAGATCTTCAGATCTTCGGGGTAAGAGAGACTAGCATGTCTAAGAAGTGTGTGTCGTGGAGTGGAGCTAGTGCTGCCAGACTCTCTATCTGTTCGTTTTGTTTTGGTATTTTATTGTAAGGGCCTCATTTGAATAGTTTCCAATATCCATCCTAAGATTATCTTCTATGCTTTTATATGTATCGTTGTACCAGACCAGTATTGAGTCAGTATTTGGGCTATTTTAGGCCCTATCTTGCGTATCTCTGAATTCTCAGAGTTGGTCAAAACACAGTTCAGTCGGCTATACCTATCTTCAAACAACTGTTCTCAAATTTGGGAAAAAAAAACTTGTCCTACAAACAAAATTACTGGAAACCAAGTTCATCTTGAAACATTAGACGATCCTACAAACTCAAAATTTTACATACTTGTGACCATAGGCAATCGTTGCATAATCCTCATTTACGTCCTTATTATTATCCTTAGAAGTTGCATAATCCTCATTTACGTCCTTATTATCATCCTTAGAAGTTGCATAATCCTCATTTATGTTCTTATTATCATCCTTAGAAGTTGCATCGTCCTCATTATCATCCTTATTATGGTCCTCATTTACATCCTTATTATTGTCCTCATATACGCCCTTAGATTTGGTCCTTATTAAACCTCATATACATCTATCTTAGTCCACCATCATTTGCATAATCATCCTAGAAAGTCATATCATGCATCTTAGTGGGTCTCCCAGGTGATGGTTTGCTCCCCTTCGAGCAACCTAATCTAGTGCCAAATGACAGTCAATGAGAAATCATTGACGGTTTAGGTAACTTGTCCTAGAAATTAAAGAGAAATGCACCTCATTATATAGGAGTCGAGTATGAGATAAATAGAGAGTATAAAATTGCTCATAGAATTTATAGAGAAATTATTGCAAAACTTCTAAGAGAAGAGCTTGAAAAACTTGTGTTGCAAAAATCTCAAAATACTCAACAAGTTTCACGTCCAAATCCTCAATAGAGAGTTTGGTCTAGTGTTGCATATTCCATATTTAGGCCTAGAGTCTTACATTATCATCATCTTGCATTAGGTTCTAAACCATCCTCACATAGAAGTCTTAATTGCCCATCACAAGGTCACAAAAGGCAAAAAGTAAGATGGACCCAAACAACAGTCAAATCCTCAGGCAATGCCCACAATACACGAGCTACAACAAAATTTAACACACGAAGAGATTGAATTATCTCAACAGGACCCACATGTCCTTATAATCTTAGACACTCTTATACATAATGATAGGGACAAATATCTCTCATTGTTATTACAAAATGGGGCCAAATTACCTGAAGATTTTGATATCACAACAATCTTACCACTAGGAAATACTTTAGGTCCAAATAGCAGTCAAATACCACATATGACACAAATGCAAGCGATGACCTTAAGTTTTCCTCAGAATGCACCATCATCTATACAAACAAATGCCATTTCAAACACGACTTCTCAATCAAGTGCATCATCCTCAACAATAAACTTTAGCGCACCAACACAGGCTATCCTAGCCTCTCATACAATACCGATAATGTTAAGTATCTCAACACCTATTCAAACACAATTTCCTCATACAACAAGTGCAACTCAGCCTCCAGTTTCCTATTCCATAGGATCTACATACAATCATCAGAATACAAACCCAAGTTTCATTGATACAATGAGTACAACCTAGTCAAACATGGGTTCACATGTCACTTATTTCATAGTACTTAGTGGAACCCATAACACATAGAATTATAATTATAGTACCTTTCAACAACCTCCTAGTTATACTACCACGAATCCTTTTGTGGCAAATATACATACGCAAAGTGTGCCCCTGACTCAAACAAATATTCTGTCCCAATAGGTATAGAAACTACAACAATAGATGGCAAGTATGCAAACTAGTAATGATAAAAAGAGCTACATAATGCAAGACTTATGTCCTTATCCTTTTGATCACACATTATACATGCCGCCTTTCCCACCATATTTTGAACACCATAATTTGACAGATACCGAGGGAAAGGTGATCCTAGAGATCACATCAAAGAGATTTTTACGACATGTATAGAGGTTGCAACTGGAGACACTTATCTAATGAGACTATTTCCTAAAAGTCTAGGAGGCTCAGCCTTGGAGTGGTTTTCACATCTACCACCAACTATCACATCATGGGGTGAATTAGCTAAACACTTCATTGCTAACTTCTCGCATAACATTGAAACCCCAGTCACTTTGATGGACTTATGTGCCACAAAACAATATGAGAATGAAACATTCACATCCTTCATACAAAGATGGAGAGCTCTATATAGAAGGTGCAAGACTATTATTCCTGAAATGGAGCAAGTTGACATGTTCAGAGAAAACTTAATCCCTAAAATCAAGTACCCGATACAAATGCAATGTTTGATCACATTTAAACAAATCACTAAAAAATCCTTAAAGTGTGAGAAAGGACTAGTAGAGCAAGGTCTCATAAAATATGGTAATAACAACAACAATGATAAATCCAAATTTTGGTCAAAAAACAAAAATGTGACCAACGATGGTGTTGTAGATGCCCATACAGTGAACAAAACTCAACCGATTTTATCTTTACAAGGCCCAAGTCAATCATTTAGTCCACATACAGAGAATAACATTGTATCGACTAGTGTAAATGCTGCACAAACTATGAACACAAAATTCCCAAGGGTAAATGCTCCAAAAAGGAATTACACACCTCTAGGGGAACCTATTGAATCAGCATTAAAAATGATATAGACAAACATGATCACTTTGCTAGAAGTAAGAGTATATGAACCAAGTCCTTTCAAACCTACATGGTGGAATGATAGTGATTTCTATGAATATCATAGTACTAAAGGTCACAAAACTGCAAGTTGCTATAAATTGAAAAACTTAATCCAAGAGATGATTGATCAAGGTGACATCAGAATTGACACCAACAAAACTTCAACAAACACAAATCATACCATATTTAAGGATCAATTTGTCAAACATGATAAAGGGAAGGCATCTACATCGAGAACACAAGACAATATAGCTAACTACACAAAAGTCTCATATGACTATACTATTCATGCCATTAGCTCAGGGGATGTAGTAAATGATGATTCAAAAGAAGCACTTGATAATGATGAGTAATATCAAGAGACTTACATCTATGATAGCCAAATTTGCATGCTGTCAGAAGCACCAAAATATGATGAAGACAAGAATCTTTATCTTATGGACTGGGGGCATGAAGAACCATTTCATTTGGGATGGTTTGAAGATGAACTTATAGCACATATCATGGATGTCAGACTTGCACATAATGACTATAATAAGGGATATGAAATGAACCTTGATAGCACAACATATGTTGCAAACAGTTCCCTCACAAGAGATGATACAGTGGCTACAATCACAATAACTCCCAGAGATAGAGACTGTATAGTAGTTACTTGTAGATCTAAAGTAAATTTACAGGGAGTACCATCAAACCCACCACCAATAGTAGGGACCCATAATGTTGTTGAGCAACTCAAGAAAACCCCGACCCATATATCACTCTTTGAACTATTGCATATATCACCAACTCATAAAGCTATTCTGGACAAAGTACTTCAAGATTTAGTAGTTGACAGAGATATAAATGAAAATGCCTCCCAGTCCATGGTGGTGAATTTGGCTAGTGGTACTCGTATTGCATTCACAAAACAAGATATTCCCAGTGATAGACTTCTCCATAATTACTCGCTACATCTAGAAGCTTACATACATAAGAGAAGAATCAAAAGAGTACTTATAGATAGAGGAGATGGTCTCAAATCTATACATTAAAGTTGGTTAAGGCATTGGGATATTCTGAGATTCACATTGATCCTTAAAAAATAATAAATATCAAAGCATATGATGAGGAAGAGCATCCTTCAAAAGGTATAGTTACGATACCAGTGCAAATAGGACCTATAACAATAGAGGTTACTTTCCATGTGTTGGACAGAGAACTAGGGTACAACATGTTATTGGGCCACACATGGATTCATACCATTCAACCTGTACCATCAACATTTCATCAATGTGTTAAATTCCCGTATAATGGCATTGAAATCACCATAAAGGGTGATCCAAATCCATTTCAACACTATAATCACTTAAAGGAAAGTATAGATAACCAGGTACCCATTAATCAAGCAACACCCCTCACTACACAAATGGAGTCATTAATGATCACAAAAATATAGAAGAATATGCCTACAACATCTTCTTTGCATATTAAGGATGTTGGTTGTGGGGAATACTCTATTTCAAATACCTCAAATGGAAAACAGTTATCTCTTTCTCCTAGTTCTTTTGGGAAGCCTCAAAACACAGTAATGAAACAAGACAAAGGAAAATAAATAGTAAGATTCTTAGATTTATGCTCCTTCATTAGGTGGGGAGATTTACCAGAAGAATCTCTAAATGAAGATGTCAATCATTGGATATATAGAGAAGAAGATGACATGAAAATACCTAGGTTACCTTTAGATCAGTATGGCAACGGATTCAAGATGCTACAAAAACATGGGTATGATGGTACCACAGGATTGGGATTACAAAAGCAAGGAAGATTAGAACCCATTGTACCAAATGAAAATCCAAAGAATCAAGGGTTAGGATATAAACATGTACCAAATATAACAGAAGCAAGACAACGTACAATAAATATACTGAACAGACCAAGGCTACTGTCAAAGTACATATCCCAAAGTCAGTTATCAACATGAGTATTTCCCTCTTCATCTCAGACAAGTAAGAAAGTGCCAACATATCAAGTACGAAATCAGATGGTGAAGATATGAGATAACTTATACAAGAAGCTAGCACCAAGTCACCAAACAATATAGTATTTGAAACATCTGCACAAGAAAATATGGTAACAGACATAGGCTTATCATCAGTAAATGAGCCTAATCCTTGGTTGTTGTCAATATTTTTGCCAGGAGAAACAACTCAAGCTACACCCAATGAATCAGATGAAGAAAGACCACAATGACTTATATCAGGCTTAAGAAGGGTGATCACTATACAAAGGAGGCCCGTGAATCTACAACAAAATCAGATGCAAGAACAAGAGGAGATAAGTGATACAACCTCAGAAGCTGAAACATACATAGAAAGTGAGACATATTCTTACAACTATGAATTCCTATCTGATCATGATTCCAGCCCACAAAAAATAGACATGACAGAGGACCACAAATCACCTATCAATGATAAAAGTATATCAAGCCACTCAAATAACCAGGTATGCATGTTATCAAAATCTATTACAACAGAAGGGAGTGATGAATTACCCCTTGTACACTCACATTTGATTGATTGGGGATGAGAAGGAAAACCAACTCTAGATTGGTTTGAGAACGATGAAGCTATTGCATAATTCCTTGATGTTAGAGAAGGGTTTCCACAAGGTGATCACAAGGTAGGATTTGTTGTAGACCTGGACTGAACAACATACTTTGGAGAGGCAAGTTCCTTTGTGATAGAAGATATGGATCAAAGTGAACGTAATGGCAAGACCGAGTTAGACAATCTCCCTATTGAAAAAGAGAATTCAACATTACTCATGGAAGAAACTAAAGAAGTCAATATGATAGAAGGAGAAGTTGTACATAATATCCACTTAGCAAAATCATTAAACCAAGAAGAAAAGGAAAAATTCATACAGTTTTTCAAACAACGTCCTATCAATTTTGCTTGGTCCTATGCGGATATGCCAAGCCTAGATCCAGAATTGGTGTTACATCATTTACCATTGCTACCAGGAATTAAACCATACAAATAAAAGCTAAGAAAGATGCATCCACAGATTGCATTACTGGTAAAAATAGAACTCCAAAAGCTTTTGGATGTGGGCTTCATTTGACCTATTGACTATGCAAAATGGATATACAATCTAGTACCTTTGACTAAGCCCACTGGGGGCATAAGAATCTATACCGACTTTCAAGATCTAAACAAAGCATCTCCTAAGGATGATTTCCCATTACCCAACATAGACATGATAGTTGACTTAACTGTTGGGAATGAAATGCTTTCATTAATGGATGGTTTTTCAGGGTATAACCAGATCAGGATTGCACCAGAAGATCAACACAAGATGACATTTACCTATCCATAGGGAACATACTGCTGGAATGTCATGTCATTTGGTCTTAAGAATGCAGGAGAAACATATCAAAGGGCTATGACGACACTATCTCATGACATGATCCACAATATCATGGAAGACTATGTGGATGATCTACTAGCTAAATCACAGACAAGAGAAGGTCACCTTGAAGTCCTTGCAAAAATATTTGATCGATTAGAGCAGTACAATGTCAAGTTAAACCCAAAAAAGTGTGTGTTTGGTGTAGCAACAGGCAAAATTTTAGGATTTATTGTGTCTAATAGAGGAATTGAAGTAGATCCCGCAAAGGTCAAAGCAATCATGGATATGCAACCTCCATAAACACTTAAGCAGTTAAGAGGGTTACAAAGAAGAATACAGTCTATAAGAAGGTTCATAGCATAGCTAGCAAATAAATGTCATCCATTTCAGTATTTACTCAGAAAAGGAGTCACCTTCAAATGGAAAGAACAGTGCCAAGAAGCTTTTCAAGATTTAAAAGATTATCTTCTGAATACTCCAGTATTAGTTCCACCTACTCAAGGAAATCCCCTATTACTATATATATCAGCAACAAACTCATCTTTAGGAGCCTTGTTGGCACAACATGATGATCAAGGAAAGGAGAGAGAAATCTACTATATAAGTAGAACCCTAATTAGATATGAGCTTAATTACACTCCTATAGAACGAGCATGTCTAGCAGTGATCTTCACATCTCAAAAACTTAACCATTATATGTCGAGTCACAAAGTCCAACTCATCACACGTTTTAATCCACTCAAATATTTGTTAAGCAGAGCAACATTGGCTGGAAGATTGGCTAAGTGGGTCATGATTTTAATTGAGTTTGATATAGAGTATGTGGACAAAAAGGCAATCAAAGGGAAGATTATAGCAAATTAGTTAGTAGAGGCACCCTTGCAAGATAGTCACCTGCTACTAATAGATTTTCCTGATGAATCTGTGCTTACATTGACAGAATCCACCATGTGGAAATTATACTTTGATGGGTCCTATAAAAATCATGGAGCTGGAGCTGGGATTCTTTTCATCACCCCTCAAGGTGATTCTATCCCTAAGTCATTCAGAGTAAATTTTCCTTGTACAAACAATATTGTTGAATATGAAGCTCTCATCATAGGACTTCATACCGTTGTACAGTGGAGGATAAAAGAATTGCAAGTCTACGGTGACTCACAACTGATTCTAAATCAAGTCAATGGTGACTAGAACAAAAAATATGATAAATTGGTGCCTTATAAACAAATGGTAGAAGATTATAAAGAACATTTCAGTAACATCACTTTTGAATAGATTCCAAGGATACAGAACAAGGCAGTCGATGCCATGGCTACAATAGGGTCTCTACTAAATATGCCTAATAATGAAACCTAGTTTGAGTTTATTGTATAACAATTGATGATACCGGCATATGAGATTCCCTCATCAGAATATGTATGTGTAATTGTAGATCTTGAATCCCCATGGTATAAGGAGATATACACATACTTATATACTTAGTATATGTCTCCTGATTTGTCTAGAAATCAAAAGAAAACTCTTATTCGTCAAGTGTCCAAACACACTATTATTGCTAACACATTGTATAGAAAGGGCTTTGATGGAACCCTTCTCCAATGTATTGATGAAGAAGAAGCATAACTTTCCCTAAAGGAGGTGCATAATGGAATTTGTGGGGTGCTTCAAAGTGGCCCGCCACTATCAAAGAAATTGTTAAGAACTAAATATTATTGGCCAACTATGGAAAAGGATGCCAATAAATATGTATAAAAATGTAAACAATGTCAAATGCATGGAGACCTCATTCATTCACCGGAATAGGATCTTCAACCTATTACATCCCCATGGCCATTTTCACAATGGGGGTTGGATCTAGTTGGTAAAGTTAATCCTACTTCTTCCAATGGGCAGAAATTCATCTTAACGGCTACTGATTATTTTACTAAATGGGTAGAGGTAATCCCTCTTAGATACAACAAGGGTAAGAAAATAAAAAAAATCATGCTTAATTACATAATCTGTCGGTATGGGATTCCAATGTGCATAGTGACTGACAATGGACGTCCATTCAAAAATCAAGAAATGAGAGAATTGTGTGAAAAATTTCAAATACAACAGAGATTTGCAACGCCCTATTATTCGCAAAGCAATAGACAAGCAGAGGAAACAAACAAGACAATATTAAAGATCCTCAAGAAAGTTGTCACTGATGCAAGATGGGTCTAAAATCTCCAGTTAAATCCCACTCTTTAGGCTTATAGAATAGGAGTACGCACCCCTATAGGAGTAACAACATATTCATTGGTATATGGTACAAAAGCAATACTACCTATTGAAATAGAAATACCATCTTTAAGAGTCTCCTTAAAAAATATCATATCAGAGGAAGACTATTGGGTTGCAAGATTACAAGAGCTTGAAATGCTCGATGAAAAGACACAAACTACATTAAATCATTTGCAAGGTTACCGAAACAAATTGAGGAGTTACAATAAAGGAGTACGCCCAAGGAATTTTGAAGTGGGTGATCTAGTTCTCAAGGAGAACAAAAGGAACCTAGCAGAACGTGAAAAGCCAGGAAAGGTTGAACCTAACTGGCTAGGTCCTTTTATCATAACAAGGTGATTCTCTACAAAAATGGAAGGATTGGTTATGACAACCAAACACAAACAACAAAAAACCAATTTGTTAGTATTAGAAATCACATGGAAAACACTATCCTAAGCAGGCATATCAAGAAAGACACTACAAAACAAATAAAAAGCTTAATGAATCTACAAAATGTAACTAAACATATCCATATGCTCTCTACCATGCTGGTAGCTTCTCCTTCCTTGTTCCTCTCCTCTCCAAGTTCCAAATAAGTGTAGCTCTCAGCAATTTTTTGCACTATGGATGCCTTATGGAGGTTCAAGATGAAAAATGATTTACTTATGCAATGCAAGTGTAAACAAAAAGCTAATATTAGATGATATGGAATGAAAATGATTTATTTTAATCCAAAATAACAATATATTGATGATTTGTGCTAAATGTTCTCTCTAAAAATGACTATAATGTAAATGCATACAAGTTTTCAGGATCTGGATTATGAAGAAATGAGCTCTATTTATAGGTAAAATGGAGCAATGGATGGCTGAGATTGAGTAATCTCAACAAGGGTCAGGATTGAAGCCTTAAGATCCATGTGAGGACTTTCAACCCATTCCTAGGATGACAAGTGTCAACATGAGAGGGGTTAAGGGGAGAGGGAAGAAGCATTAAATGCTTGACATGACTTGAGGGTTACCTTGGGAGGTAAGTTTAATGTTGAGTTGAAAGAATAAAGCCATTATCCAATAAATAATGTTTTTATTCAATGGATAAACTCTTATACAAGAGTTAGTGAGGATAACCATGGTCAAAGCAATAAATGCTTGAGGAGATACATGGGTTACATGGGGGTTGAGTTAGGGGTCAAAGTCCCTAACCATGGGTGCAAGTGGATCTAACCATAAATGGCTATGTAAGAGCCATAAATGGTCATGTAAGAGCCATTAGTGGTTTGGAAGACTTTGGAGGTTAAATTGTTGGACACATAAAGCATTAAATGCTTTTCAAAGACTTTGGAGTCTTTGAGAAGTGACTCCAAGTTGCTTAGGAATGTGACAATAATTAGGGGATGGATTAGGCTAATTAGGAAGGGGTTAGAAGAATCTAGAAGGGGATTATGATTGCAAGTGGGTTTGGTGGGTGAGGGAAAATAGGATTTTTATTAAAATAAAATTCATTTATTTCAACAAATAGGTGCAAGTTGCATTTTTTGGAGAATGCAAGTTGGGGGGGATTTAATGATTTAAATAAATGTTTGATTTTATTTATTTAAAAGAAGAAAGGGGATTAAATGAAATAAATAGGATTTATTCATTTAATTGATTGTATATTTAGTTTAATGAATTAATTAAAATAAATTGAATAATTTATTTAATTAATAGGAGAATGTTTGAAGATGAATTAATTAAATGTTAATTTAATTAACTGCTGGCTAGTGGATTTTTAATCAAATAAATAGAAAATATTCATTTAATTAAATTGGACAGATTTATGTGACTACATTTGCCCCTCTTTGAGACGGTGCGGTTTATCGCGCTGTTTCAAAGAAAGAAAAATAGGTGTGAAGAAATATGCCCCATCAAATGTTAATTTAATGGTTGGTATGCACCCTCGAGAGATGGGCCGAAAATTTAAAAAAAGTAGGCAATCTCTCGAAAAAGAATGAAAATTGGCGGGGTGGTAGAAGAAAAGAATTTAGCAATATTGGTGAAAGAATAGAAGAAATCGGAGATAAAATGGAGAAATTAGAGGCTCGCGAAGTTCACGGGGACCACGGTGGTGAGCGGGGTAAAATTAGGGTTACGACGGAGGGTATATATGGGGGTGAAGGGGTAAAATCAGGGTCATTTGCATTCGTTTCCATAGTGATTTTTGAGCTCTGATAGTGACCTTTTGAAAGAGCTAGCAGAAGTCAGGATGTCGATACCGATAGCAGATGATCGGCTAGAGTGAGTTCGTCGATTTCAGTGGCCAGATGACTACAGACTAGCGGTATGTGAAATTGAAATTTTGATTTTGATAGGTTTTTTAGCTTGTCCAAGTTGAGTCAAAACAATAGCACTAAAACTGTGTTTTGGTGCTGTTGTCAATTTACTTAGCATTATTGTGCCGCTATAGCGCTATTGCATAGTGGTTTTAGCACATTTGCAATGTGTAGGGATATTGCATAGTTGAATTAGCACTTTTTTATGTTTAGCGCTATTGAGCATGGCTTGTAGCACTTGTGTTTTTATGTGGTGCTATTGTATAGTTGGTATAACGCTATTGTTGGTTGAGCACTATTGTGTAGTTGGTTTAGCGCAGTTGTCAGCATATTAGCGCCATTGTTTGCAGAGTAGCACTATTGTGAGGAAAATAGATGCCCCAGTGTGTTGAAAGAGAATCTCCTGATGCCAATGATGGATGGATGGAGAGGTGAGTTGTTCTGAACCATAGCAGCCCTATTGAGACTTAGGTCATTAGGATAAATGCTTGTTGTAGTCTAGGTGTGCCATGATTGCTTACCTGTTGAGACTCGAGGATACTTGATCAAAGTATCTATTGATGGTCTAGGTTTAAAATTAAGAAAGTTTGAAACAAAACAATTAATGATGATGATTGATGCATGTGTGTAGGAGGACCTTCGCGTCTTATAGATGCGGGAGAGGCATCCAGCCACATAGGTGTTGCATGATCGATTGATAGAGGTCGAGGTTGATTGCATTGCAATGACAGGCCTGTACGATGTTATGTATATGCTCGTGATTCAGACAAATCATGGTTTGATCACAACATTGGCAAAGCGGTGGCATAGTGAGACACGCATGTTCCACTTAGCGTAGGGGGAGATGACGGTTACACTGGAGGATGTATTGTGCATCCTACACATTCCCATTCATGGAGAGCTGGTGACATATGATTGAGCTTGGGGGACAGTAGCAGTGCAAGGATTCTTTGATGAGGATGTATTCATTGATGATGGTTTAGTAGCATGGGAGGATATAGCCACTAGTACATTCGGAGCTGATTTCTGACGACCGATTGTCAGATTTGCAATGAATTTTCATCGGAGTGCCGACAAAATCAACTGTCCAAAACTCAGCGTCGGATTGGTCGAAGATGCCATACCCGTCAGAAATATGACAATCCAATGGAATCTGCCGATGCTGTATGTCCACCGATTACATTGTCGGTCGAAAGCTTGGTAGTCATCGTAATTCTGATGATGATAATTTTTATCAAAAAAAAACAATTATTATCGATGTCGATGTTTCCTTCCTTCGATGGCTCTTTTATATCGATGAGACATCGCTAGGTCTCATCGATACCTTTTGAATTCAGATCGATGAGACCCAACAATGTCTCATCGATATAAAAGAGCCATCGAAGGAAGGAAACACCGATGAATTCCAGAAAGGACTCACCGAAGATAATAAATTCATCGACCAAAGATATCGAAGAAAGCAGAGAGGGTCTTCATCGACGGGAAAAGTTCTCTAGGAAATAATACTATAGGTGCAACATAAAAAGGACCCACCAAAAGGAGTGTTTTCATCGAAAGAATAATATCGAATCCGACAAAAGGAAGCTATATCGATGAGGATATAGGTTTCAAGGAGGTTAAAAGGCATGTTCTCAATATGCGTGGTTTTGCCGATGTAACTTTATCGGTGAGATAATAGACTCATTCATCAATGGGGCATAGTGATATCAATGAAAGAAGTATTTCGATTGAAAAATAAAGGAGCACACCGAAGCCCAAGGTTTCTTCGACATAAGACCTGATGGATATCAGATATGTTTTGATGAGGAGACAGCCATATTGACCGAATACAGTATTTCAATGAAGGGAAAAATTACTTGATAGAAGTAATATTCGAAACAAAAGTATTGTTGATAGAAACAAAGAGATTGATGGACTAAAGAAACAAATGATCGAAAGACATATCCTCATCGAAATGATTATTGATTGTCGTGAAAATCATAAACAAATCCCACAGAAGGTCACATCGCCATTAAATTAAAACGTGTGCCTGAGTGATCATTGTCCAAACCGGCATTACTAACTGATTAAATACACCATAAGTAGTGGATCAACATCAAAGGACACAACATTAAGGAATTCACAGGCGACGAACTGAGAGAAGGAATTGGGCGAATTCACAGATAAAGCTCAGTAATTCAAAGTAAGTTGTTTGCACACAGACCTTTTTTTTAAAATTCTAATGGAATCATCATCTAAAACTAATAAGACTAGAAAGGGAAAAGAACCTATTGTTGCAGAAGAAAAACCTAAAAGATAGAAAAGGGAAGGGTGTTCTTTGGCCCAGGACCTGATTGACTAGTGGCCATCATCTAGTTTGAGGTCTAAGAAGATTAGAGCTAATGAGGAAGGCCTGGAGGACCGGTTTGAGGATCTTGGAGATATATGGATAGAATTGAGAGGGTATGAATTATTCATATATGGGTACAACAGAAGAGTTACCCCTCAACCTATCAACAATTTATGGTGATTGAACTTAGGAAGGTTAGTTGTGGCTAATGTATTCATGAATGTGGAGCTCATGAAGGCATTGGCAAATAATTATGACCCTAAAACCAAGACCATATATAACTACATGGGTGAGCCAATTCTTGCAATTAGAAAGGAGGTTATTGACACCGTGTTCAAGTTGGATTGGGGATTTGAAGAATTGATTGACCTCAAGAAGTTAACAAGTGAATATTTTAACCTAGAGCACATTTAAAAAACATGGAGACTCCCTATACATAGACCTAGGAATGCAGGGTCCTTAGTGCCACTAGGTCAGAATGACAAAGCTCCCTATGATGTCAACTCTTTCCATACATATTTCAAGTATACCTATTACTGTGTTGCCCAAGTGCTAGGGATAAAAGCCCATCCTTTGATGGATATTGCAGCCATGGTCATTTGTGTCGATTTGTAGTCTAAGGACCCCCGCTTCTTTGATTTTTCTACTTATTTGGTTGAGGTTTTGAATCATGGGTTAGAAAAGTTAAAGGGGGATGTCATCAATGTTCATTTCAAGCATTATTCCTTACTTATGCATATGCTATTGTATGTGGGCCAAGATGAAGGGTTATGGCTAGAAGAGTTATGTGTCAAGACATATGACAATGCTAGGATGAGAAAACCAGTGCAACTATGGGTTTCTTCATGGGACCAGAGGTATGCGAATAATCAATATTGGCATTTTGAGGAGTTCTTTGTCAAGCCATTATATAGACTGTTGGGATGCCTGTGCGATCATGCCCTTGCACTAGAGGTTCAAAAATTCCTAAGACCAAAATATTTCGCTGAAGATCCCTCAATTGAACACAATTAGGGAGATTGGTATTGTTTTTCAGACTGCACACAAGTCAGGGTATACGGGTTTAGAGGGAGACCATACTTACTACCACTTATAGTCCCTAACAGAGTGGCTTGTCTGGAAATTGTGAGGCAACTATCAATAGTGAGTACAGAACATCTGACAAGCCATGGGAAACAATCAATTGTACCTGGGTTGTTAGTATTTTCAGATTTTATTGTGAAAATTTTAAAGAGTTATGGCCTGCAACACACAAAATTGGATTATTATGGCATGGCTATGGGGGATCCAAGGACCAATTTCGATCCTAAAGGATTCATAAGGATAGCCCGGTCATCACAAAAGTTGAAGGCCGGAGAGCATAAATCTTACCTACCGGATGACCTCATTAAGAACATTGGCAGAGAAGAGGCTAGAGTGAAGCGAATAAAGTTTGAGAAAGCAATGCAAGCTTATAAATGGAAGCTTTTTAGAAGGAAAATGGATGAGAACGTGCTACAAAATATTGAAGACCCCTTGGAGTTGGCCAAAAAACTTGTGGAGCATGAATTGGAAATACTTGAGGGAGTCTCGCCTCATGTTTTTAGGGATTACATTGATACTATTAGGAATACAGAGCCTTTGGCTCATATGTCTCCTACTTCCACATCTGGCATTGTTCCATTCACTCCTCAAGAGGATTACCCCCTAGTTATGAAGAGGATACACCGATAGATTTGGCAATAGGACAACTAAATGTCCGAGAAGTGGCTGACATCAGATTCCTGGAGCATGAGGATTTCATTGCTAATAGTGACTTCATTGCTTCCAAGGAGTTCACCACATTCCTCTATCAACATAAAGGATCTCAAATTAGGAATAACATTTGAAATAGTGAAGAAGAGTAGCAGCTTCAAAAGTTACAAGAGGAGATGGATCTTGTGATGAGAGAAATGACACATGAGAAGGGCAGATAGTTGCTTAAGGAAGCTGGTGTGCTATTATACTCTGGATGGGACATGAACTCTGCCTTGTTGTTTGATGGATTCCTCAAGAAACAGGACCCAAGTAGGCAAATGATGCCAAAAGAGATTGATAAACTCTTTAGAGGATTAAGATATGATCCAGATCAGAAGGCTCTTCTATAGTGGGCTATCTATCCCAAATATAAAAGACCTATATTGGTTGATACAGAAGAAGCTTTTGGACATTTGATGGTGCAACAGGTTGGAAAGACTGACCCTAGAACAATTGCCAAACTAAATTTGGATGTCGCTAAACTGAACCAAGATCAGATAGAGTTTTTGGTCCGAGAAAATTCTACATACAAAAGCCTATATGAGAAAACCGATGAAGAAAAACAGAGGCTGCAAGCAAGATTGCTTCAGATTGATACAGGTACCAGTCAAACAGGCATGACATACAGTGTTGATAGAGATGCCATGGATGCCTTGATAGATGCTATGTATTGGAGGAACAGGGCTGAAAAGACATCTCGACAAGTAGAAAAGGTACAACAAAAGATGGATAAGTTGATTCTGGAGATCATTGAACATAGGTTCAGAAGTATGATGCAAGTTGCAGAAATCTATTGGAAAACATACACTGGAATAGTAAGAGCTTTGAAAGAGCATGAAAGGCTCAGGTCTCGGTTGGAAGACATGATGAATGACAACAGTTTGATTAACCCAGGTGAGAAAATTGAAGCCAAGGCTTACTTGAAGTCCCATGATGAATTGGCAAATCAATTAAGGAAAGAGCTTCAGAGGCTGGACAATGGAAATACCCCTAGGGTGCCCTCTTTTTATAGTAATGGTGAGTTAGTATCGTTCAAACAGTGGAAATAAGAGATCATTGATGAGAATAATCAAGTAGTAGCAGAGTTGGATTAGGACAAATAATTGTCACTTTGTGTTAACCATATTCTATCCAATCATTTCTAGACAGAAAGCGACATGAGGACACTAAACAATGACGTTCTAATGTATAAAGATGATAAGTACATTCAACACATAGGAATGCTGAACTTGTTTATCTTCCAGTTTGTTAACAAAAGTGATAATTAATAGCTATGTGTTGAAAAGCCATGATGCTTGGTGACAATGTATACCCTCATATAAATGAGGGAACTTTTGTAACAATAAGGATCGTTAGAGAAGACGTAGAATATAGCCTTTGGCTTACTATTGTACCATTTTGCGAATATACATAATATAATCAGTCGTCTTTCCTTTGTGTATATGCTGTGGATTACTGCATCTTTCTGTAGGCAGTTGCTTGTGATATTATCTAAAGGAGATAAGGTTACTTGTGTTCTTCCAGTAAAACTCTATGTTTCATATTGTGGATTTGAATAAAAGATTTACTTGCAAATATAGTTTTGTATATAGTGCGCCTACATATTATCTCAACCATGGTGCACCTGCATATGTATATAGTTTTGTTTATAGGAGTTTTGTTTATAGGTGGAAAGCCTGAGATTCAATGTCGAACTTGGTTGCTCTGATACCACATGTAATATTCCACATTTGGCATACACTTGAGCCAACTAATTCACTGGTTTACTAACCAACTATCTAGCAAACTGCTTAATGTCTACTAAGAATAACGGTCATAAATGACCATCATAAGATAATTAACATACACTTGAGTCAGTTGATTCATTGGTTACAGAACTTCTAGGTTTAGCTGATCCAATTCATTACATAACAGTCTCATGTCTACTGACATTAACGGTTTACAAGGACCTTCATAGGATTGTGACATAACCTAACAAGCCAACTGCTACAAATCCCCTATCTCTAACAAGCTTCAACTATCATCATGGAATTAAACCTAATACAACATTGGTTCCCTTATTTAGCTAAATTAACACATCATATTATGACTCAACAAAAAATACGGTTGTAATATATTTTTTTGTCTTTCTATATTCCCAAAAGTATGCATCTAATTGATGATAAGATTCCTTCTTAAGGTCTTACAACCATGGAGACTGGTTATAATCTGATTATAACCGATGTGCATTGATTCCAAGATGAACCATATTTGGTTGAACTATGAGTTAAGAGTGGAAAACAAATAAACATAGAAAACAAATAAACATACAATAGCTACAAATTATAGCAAGGTATTGTGACTATAAGATAGAAACCATCCTAGGAGCCTCCAATATATCAAAAGTTGAGAAAGTAGCAAGCTTACTGTACAAAGACAGTGATCACTATAAAGTTGTAGTCAAGTTCAAAGCATTGATTTGTGGGAACAAAGGGTTTCATATGGGGATAGCGCAGTCTCATGAGATATCATGACAATCATAATCATAATCTAAAGAGTAGTCAAATCTTCAAGATAGATTGGTGATAGTGCAGTCATTCTATTGAGCATCAAATCTGAATTAAGTAAAATATCTTGATTTGAGAAATTAAATCATAGAAGCCATCTCGCTTTGGAAGAAATCATCATTTTCATTGATACCGTAATAACCCATAAGTTATCGAACAAGTCTAAAAGCATTCTATCAAACTATCTAAGATTCAAACAGTATCGATGAGACCCAGCGATGTCTCATCAATATAAAAGGGGCATCAAAGAAAGCAAACGCCGATCAACTTCAGAAAGGACTCATCAAAGACAGTAACTCCATCGATAAAAGATTTCGAGGAAAGTGGAGATGGTTCTCATTGACAAGAAAAGGTCTTCGAGGATATAACACTATCGGTGCAAAAAGACTCACCAAAAGAGATGGTCCTGTTTATCGAGCCCTGTAAGTGTCATGCAACTCTTTGTTGATCCAATGGCCCACATTGATTCGTAGCTGAGAGATGCTCGTGGTTTACCTATTGTGAAGCAGCAAAAAGATGGTAGGCCCAGGCAAGGTGGTCAATAGAAGGAATAAAAGCAGTGCAAGTCCCTGAGATTTAACGACCCGTGTTATTTCATGGGATGAAGATGATCATGAGTTACCTATCACGAAATGGCGAAAAGGAAAGTGGGTCCATGCGGTAGTAAAGCTAAAGTTAAAGACCGATCATTTCTCTTTTGATCGGATGGAGCGCATGGTTTCGTGGGATGAAGATGATCGAGTTTTACCCTCCACGAAATAGTGAAAAGTGGCGGGTCCCAGAAGCAGACAGGTTTTCCAAAGAGTAAAGAGTGGTTGGTTTAGAGAATGATCAATGGCCCATGTTGATTCACGGCCAAAAGGTGCTCAAGATTTAGCCTTCGTGAAGTAGCGAAATGACATGGCAGTCCAGTTAGTGGTCCAGGTGGTTTAGGTGTAAAATGAGAAAGTCACACGTGGCCTCGAGGTTAAGTAAATCAAAGAATAAACTTGGTGACCAGGTGGTGGGCCCAATAGACAGATTGAATCATACCGCCAATGAAGAGGTCACTTGTCAGGCATAGGTGGTAGTTTAGAAGTGGATCCCACGGAAGTTTTTCGGCAAGTAAGAAGTTGCCACATCAGTTTCTTAGGAGATCGAATGCTAGGGTGGATAGTGTTGAATTAGAGGGCCCACATCTACCGGATTAAAGTTGTTAAAGAGCAGGTATCTCAAGGAGCATCCAACGATGGTCGCTATTTCACAGCTCGAAGGAGTACGATAGTTACCGTTTGCGAAACAGTGAAGACTGTTAGCCTTAACTGCTTGGTGCGCGGTTAGTGAGGTAAACTGTCAGGTCAGGACATGATAAAGACCGATCAAGTTCTATTTGATCGGATGGCTAGCGCGGTTTTGCTGGGTTAAAGTGCACGATGGTTACCGTTCATGAAATAGCGAAAGGAATTTTAGCCCATTGCTGGATGAGGAAAAGTCAAAAGGTAAAAGCAGTGCAAGTTCTATCTGATCAGACAGTTGGCATGACTTCGCTAGATGAACATGCAAGGGTTTTATGCTCTGTGAAATAGCGAAAGAGTGAAAAGAAAAAATACTTAGGATTGTTTTGACCCGTTGGAGCCAAATTTTCAAATTCAATTCTGAAGGGATGGCCAAAGCATGCAACATTAAGGGACGGTGGAAGCATGTGGTGTTAATGTCGCAGTTAAGAAGCCCAATTGCTGTATATACTCTCGCATCAATTGAATGAAGGTATCATTTCAAAGAAGTTGTTGCAGAGAAAGTTGGTGCAGAGCAGAATTCTTCAAGCCAAAATTAGGTTTTCTTGTTCTTTGCTTACCCATTGCTTGAAAATTGTTGAATTGTGGTTTTGTTCTGTTAAATAACTGCTTTGATTGATAATTGACATAGTTGCATACTTTCAAAATGGCACCCAGATGAGAATTGATAGGAAAGCTGAACTATCAGGACAGAAACATCTATGATGACTTTCTAGAGCAATTAACCATGTCAACTAATGTCAGGGCTAGGGCCAAAGAGTTAGTACCAAAAAACCCTCATTTGAAAATTGGGGATGGCTTGTATGACAAAGGAAATTGGTTGAGGGACCCCAAAATAGGGATATCAGGTCTAAGTCTTTTTCAAGTTGGTTTTGGTCAAAGACATGCCCCCGCCCCTTTGAATAGCATTTGGGAACTAGATGTGGGGAAGCTTGTGGTCCCTAGTGTGTTCATGGATGTAGATTTGTTGACCCTAATCGCACAGAATTATGACCCTGCTGCCAGATGTATCAGAAATATAAAGGGATCAACCCTAGTTGAAATCAAAGATGATGAGTTTAGAAATGTTTTCAAGCTTAGTGAAGCTTCAAATTATCTTGAGCCTATTGATTTTGAAGCATTAGCTCAAGTCTACAATGAACAAAGAGATCATCTTAGGAGTGGCCCATTGAGAGAATTCTTTGTTAAAATAGGAGGGTTAATAGTTGTAGGCCCCAGTACAATGGAACCATTTTCCCTGAATTTGTTTACTTTAAGAGGTAAGGGTATGTATTGGACACCATATCAGATCTTTTGTAAAGATGCTAAGAAACATATGCCAACCCATTATATTTTGATGATTGCCCAAATTCTAAACCCTTCCCTGCCAATAACATTTGATTTTGCCCCATACCTCACTGATGATATTCATGCAGGGCTTGTAGGGATTAAAAATGGTAAGGTGGATAGGCCATTTGGATGGTACTCCCTATTAATGCACATGTTTTTGTTCAAAGGTGCTGATTATTTTGCAAAAGATATGGATTTGGTCAAGGTTAAAGATAAAGAGGAGATCCCTGTGCAACTTTGGAGCACTATTCTATCTTGGGATAGAGAGGATGCTAGTTTTCTGAAGTTTGATAGATGCTTTGCATCTAAGATTAGAGTTCTTTTATGTATAGAAAACCCTAGGATTCCTAAGGCTCTTTTGGAATTCCTTAGGCCTAAAGAGTTTACAGAAGATATCAAGATTGTTTACAACTAGGGAGACATGTATTTGTACCCCGTTTCTACTATTTTAAGAGTATATGGCTTCAAAGGAACCCCCTATCTACTGCCCTATCAAGTCCCATTGAAGATAGGGATTGCAGAAGTGTTGAGATAGATTGGAGGATTTCAAGAGGCCGAGCTGACCAATAGGGGTAAAGGGACCATTTTCCCAACTATTACCATGGCCCATCATTTTATAATTACCAAAGTGGTTGGAAATACTTTGAAGAATTCTTTAAGCCATATATGTTGTCATTGTTGGTATTTTGGTATGGTTTTGTCATTGATGTCAACACCTACTAAACTCTTATCAACTCTGGCACTTAGATCCAGCAACATTCACCGGCAAGCAAGTAACTATTGCATAGTTACTGGTATCTAGTACACCAACAAGATATAATGATACCGGCACTTGGAATGGCATGGAAGACACATGGTTATGTCAAAGACATCATTTGGACATCTTGTCCTAGAGTTTTGTTCATTGGTATATTCATAGTTGCATATTTGTTGTTACCAGCAAATAGGTCTAGGGTTACACCGACAGGTTTATCTTTTCCAGATCAACATGGCATGCTATGGAGATGATTAATTATTGTTGTAAATGCATTAAGCCGATATGTTCAATCGGTTATTGCATCGGATATTATATTGTTTGTAAAATGTTTTTATTGTAATATCTTGTAGAGCCGACCTACTAAAATTGGTCTTAGGTTATGATATAAATGTAAGATCTTATTTGTAAGATCAAGTGTGGAATGCGAAAAAGGATTGTGTGAAGGTATATGCGAGATTAAGCAGAGTATACATATAGACATCATTTAAAGGTGAAGCTAGGTTTTTGTGAAAGCATATCAGCATTACACCAGTACTGAATCCAGCATATGAAGATGCTATTTTGTGCAGTACATTCTTATTGGATTTAACCATCGAACTGTAGTCAGTGTGACTCTCATTTTGTGATTGAGCAGTGAGCTCTAGGTTGTTGGCCTTTCTGCATGTGCAGACCCCATTTATGTACACTTACTATCTGTAGTAGTATCATCTGATTGTGGGTAAGGTTTCCCACCATGGTTTTTCCCCTTACAGGGTTTCCACGTACAAATATTGGTGTTATGTGTTGTGGATAACTTTGTGTTTATGTTTCATGCACTAATCCTTACCGGTATAGAAATTAACTGTTAAAATTGTCTACCGACATATTAACTGGTTTACCGGTATTAAGCATTAAATTGGTAAAGTTGTTTTTGGTTTAAATTAATTTGACAACTGATTCACCCCCCCCCTCTCAGTTGTCTCCGGGACCTAACAATTGGTATCAAAGCTTAGTCCTCTTTTGCAGAAGTTTAACAGCTTGAGGAGATCCAATGTCTACTAATTATTTCAGGAAGGACAGACCTAAACTTGATGGAACCAACTATGACATATGGAAGATTAGAATGGAGACACATCTAAATTGCATTGGAAAAGACATCTAGGAAGTTACAAAGAATGGTTATATTGCTACTGTACAAGGTCAGGCTAGTCCAACTAACTTGACAAAAGATGAGGAAAATGATTGCAAAGCAAGAGAAGCACTTTTGAGCGCATTATTAGATCAACAAATCATGGGACTATCAGATAGGTCTACTGCTAAAGCTATTTGGGATCATTTGGAAACACTGAATGAAGGAGATTCCACAGTCAAAATTGCAAAACTTGAAAGCTTCTGAGTCAGGTATGAACATTTGAAAATGGAAGAAGATGAAATGATTTCTGCTTTTATGGAAAGAGTAAATGAAATTATTTTGGGTATTAAATGTTGCGGAGGAACCTTAAGTGAGGATGAAATTGTTTTTGAAAAGTTTTAAGAGGATTGCCACCGGCATATAAAATGAAAGTCACTACTATAAATGAGTTAAGAACAATGCCTAATACATCAGTTACTAGGGATACATTGATTAGGAAACTTTCAGCTTTTGAAATTGAAGAATTTGGTCATGTTGCTACTATAAAGATAGACTTGGCCTTTAAAGCATCAACATCGTCTGCTCCATCATTTGACAAATCTGATTGGAAAGCCTTTTATGCAAGAGAAATTGAAGAAAGTAGGAAAGAAAATGAAGAACTTGAAGAACTTGAAGCACTATTTGCAAGGAAAATGCCTAAAGGTCCAGTTGGAAGTAAGTATGAAGCTAAAGCACCCTTTAAATGTTTTAACTACAATAAGATTGGTCATATGGCTTCAAGATGCCCTGATAGACATGCTAGACTAAGAGAAGAAGCTAGAAGAACATACAAGCCTAACCCTGAATATTAGAGATACAGATTTAAGAAGAATAAAGACAAATTTTGTTACATTGCTAATGAAGGTGTGACTGATGATTCTGATGAAGATCCGACAGACAATGGATGGGTTTTTGTTGCTATAACAGAAGATCAACTGACACCTACTGCTTAACCGGTAGTACAGGCCCTGGCAGCTAAAGTTGAAGTAAAGGATGAATGGATCATTGATTCAGGATGCTCACATCATATGACAGGAGACAAAGGTAAATTCTTGAACTTTCAAGAATACAATGGAGGCTTAGTGAGATATGGAGATGACAAAGCTTATTCAATCAAAGGTAAGGGTACAATATCTCTTGATGGTAAGCATAACACTGACAATGTCTAC
Source organism: Cryptomeria japonica (assembly GCF_030272615.1). NCBI lineage: Eukaryota > Viridiplantae > Streptophyta > Pinopsida > Cupressales > Cupressaceae > Cryptomeria > Cryptomeria japonica. The sequence goes on from NC_081415.1 coordinate 372,055,705, forward strand.
TATGTTGAAGGATTAAAGCATAATCTTTTGAGTGTTGGTCAATTAGTTGAGAAAGGATTTCAGTTACAATTTAAAAATAAAAAATGCAAAATCATGAATAGAACTGGTTTGGAAATTGCAACCGGTAATCAGACTATAGGTAATATCTTTCATTTGAATAACAATGAAAAGTTATGCTTAATTTCACATATAGATGAAATTTGGTTATGGCATAAGAGACTCTGTCATGTAAATTTTGATTGCATGGTAAAGATCAGTACTACTAAGGTAGTTAGAGATTTACCTAAAATTGTCAAACCTCAGAATACAATATGTAAGGAATGTCAATTTGGAAAACAAGTTAGAGCTAGTTTCAAAAGTATTCCAAAAAAATCAAATAATGCTCTTGATTTGATTCACACTGATTTATGTGGTCCAGCTAGAACTAAAAACTTACAAGGTGATAGATATTTCATGCTAATCATTGATGACTATTTTATAATGTGTTGGGTTACTTTTCTCAGAGAAAAATCAGAAGCACTTGGAAAGTTCAAATTGTTCAAAGCAATGGTAGAAAATGAAACCGGTAAAAAAATCAAATGTTTAAGATCAGATCGAGGAGGTGAATTTACATCTAAGGAATTTAATACATTCTATGAAGTGAATGGAATCAGAAGATAGCTATTAGCACCTCGGACACCACAGTAGAATGGAGTTGTTGAAAGGAAAAACATAACTATCTTGGATGCAGCAAGAAGTATGTTATTAGAAGCAAACCTACCACATGTATATTGGAGAGAAGCAGTCAATACAATGGTCTATACATTTAACAAAGTTCACATCAAAGGTAAAACTGGTAAGACCCCTCATGAACTATGGTTTGGTAATACTCCTACTCTTAAGTATTTCAGAATTTTTGGAAGTAAATGTTATATCAAAAGAGATGAGTATATTGGCAAATTTGATCCTAGAAGCGATGAAGGAATAGTTCTTGGTTATTCATCTAAGAGCAAAGCATATAGATGTTTTAACAAGAGATTGCAAAAAATTGTTGAAAGTACAAATGTAAAGATTGATGAACAATTCAGAGGAACTTCAAGGTATATAGACTCTAAACCGGCAACATAAATTTTGACAAATGAACCTACTCTAAATCCACCAGTATAGAATGAAGATCCAGATACCTTGGTATCATCTGAGGATTCCACAGTAATTGAGGAACAACAACAAACCAAGACACCCCGGTATGTAAGACTGAATCATTCTAAAGATCAGATAATTGGAAACAAGTTTAAAGGAGTTATGACAAGAGGAAGATTGGAAAATGAAGAGGTATGTCTTATTTCTCAAATTGAACCATCATATATTAATGAGGCATGTGAAGATAAATTTTGGATTAAAGCTATGGAAGAAGAATTAGAACAAATTGAGAAAAACAACACTTGGACATTATTTCTCCGGCCTAAAGATAAAAATGTAATTGGAACCAAATGGGTATTTAGAAACAAACTTAATGAAGATGGTAAGGTTGTCAGAAATAAAGCAAGACTAGTGTGTAAGGGGTATTCTCAGAAGGAAGGAGTTGATCACAATGAAACCTTTGCACCAGTAGCTAGAATTGAGGCAGTCAGATTATTTTTGGCTTTTGCAGCACACAAGAACTACAAAGTTTATCAAATGGATATTAAATGTGCATTTTTGAATGGAGATCTCGAAGAGGAAGTATATATTGAAAAACCTGATAGATTTTCTTTGACAAATGACAATGATATGGTTTGTAGGTTAAGAAAAGCTCTATATGGACTAAAACAAGCTCCAAGAGCTTGGTATGCAATATTGGATAAGTATCTTTTAAAGATTGGTTTTACTAAAGGAAATGCAGACAACAATTTATATTATAAAGTAACTAATGAGGACATCCTGATTATAGAAGTATTTGTTGATGATATAATCTTTGGAGGAGAAGATGGATTATGTAAGGAATTTTCTATTAAAATGCAACAAGAATTTGAAATGTCTATGATTGGAGAAATAAAATTCTTTTTAGGATTGCAAATTTCACAAACTGATAAAGGTATATTGTTGAGTCAATCCAAATACTTAAAAGAGTTACTAAAGAAATTTGGGCTAGAGAACTCTAAACCGGTAAGCACACCTATGACAACAAATGACAAATTATCACAAAGGGATGAATCTAAACCTATTAATTCAACTAGATACAAATCTATGATAGGAGGTTTACTGTATTTGACACAAACCGGACTTGATATTATGAATGCAGTATGTATTGTTTCAAGATTTCAAAGTAATCCTAGAGAAAATCATGAATCAACAGTAAAAAGGATTTTTCGGTACTTACAAGGCACTATAAATCTTGGATTATGGTATCCTAGAGATGAAAACTTTGAATTATGTGCATACACAGATGCAAATTGGGCAGGAGATGTGGATGATAGAAAAAGCACCACCGACGGAGCATTCTTTCTTGGAAACAAACTAGTTTCTTGGTTGAGTAAGAAACAAAGTTGTACATCTTTATCAATAGCAGAATCAGAATATGTTGCAGCAACAACTAACTGTACATAGGTACTATGGCTTAAGAAAATGTTGAAAGACATAAAGGTAAAATGCAAGGAACCTATTACTATCTATTGTAATAACACTGCAACAATTGATATATCTAAGAATCCGGTATTACATTCTAAAACCAAACATGTTTCTATCAAATTGAATTTTCTAAAGGAAAATGTTGAAGCAAAGGAGATAAAACTGGTTTATGTGAATACTAAAGAGCAGATTGCAGATATTTTCACTAGACCTTTGCCTAAGGAGACTTTTGAATATCTCAGAGATCAGCTTGGAGTCATACCACCACCGGTAGAGACTTAGATAGTAGATGATTGTCATCAATCGACAGAATTAACAGAGAAATCTTTTATTTTGGTCTTTGATGGGAAACTACTTCTCAGAGGGAGTAGTTGGTATACTGAATTGATTGGTATTTTGTATATGAACTTGGTTTTATTGTAACTTTGGCATTTGATGTCAAAGGGGGAGAGATATCTATGGAAAAACACATTATCTTTTGGGGAGAGATTGGTATGAAAATCTTTGAAAAACACACATGTTGCTCCCAGGGGGAGAGATTGTTGTTTAGGAGAGATTATTACTCTCTGTATCTATATTTTGATTTTTGGTTATAATCTTTTTGGAGATTGTTGGTTTTTGTATTTGGCATTTCTATTTTGGCACTTTGATGGTTTTTCCATCTTGTGTTGCCATCAATGCCAAAGGGGGAGATTGTTGGTATTTTGGTATGGTTTTGTCATTGATGTCAACACCTACTAAAATCTTATCAACTCTGACTTTGGAGATCCAGCAGCATTCACCTGCAAGCAAGTAACTATTGCACAGTTACTAGTATTTGGTACACCGACAAGATATAATGATCACCGGCACTTGGAATGGCATGGAAGACACATGGTTATGTCGAAGACATCATTTGGACATCTTGTCCTAAATTTTTGTTCATTGGTATATTCATAGTTGCATATTTGTTGTTATCGATAAATAGGTCTAGGGTTACACTGGCAGGTTTATCTTTTCCAGATCAACATGGCACACTATGGAGATGATTAATTATTGTTGTAAATGCATTAAGCCGACATGTTCAATCGGTTATTGCATCAGATATTATATTGTTTGTAAAATGTTTTTATTGTAATATCTTGTAGAGCCGACCTACTAAAATTGGTCTTAGGTTATGATATAAATGTAAGATCTTATTTGTAAGATCAAGTGTGGAATGCGAAAAAGGATTGTGTGAAGGTATATGCGAGATTAAGAAGAGTATACATATAGACATCATTTGAAGGTGAAGCTAGGTTTTTGTGAAAGCATATCAACATTACACCGGTATCGAATCCAACATATGAAGATGCTATTTTGTGCAGTACATTCTTATTGGATTTAACCATCCAACAGTAGTCAGTGTGACTCCCATTTTGTGATTGAGCAATGAGCTCTAGGCTGTTGGCCTTTCTACATGTGCAGACCCCATTTATGTACACTTACTATCTGTAGTAGTATCATCTGATTGTGGGTAAGGTTTCCCAATGTGGTTTTCCCCCTTATAGGGTTTCCACATACACATATTGGTGTTATGTGTTGTGGATAACTTTGTGTTTATGTTTCATGTAATAATCCTTACCGGTATAGCAATTAACTGTTAAAACTGTCTACCAGCATATTAACTGGTTGACTGGTATTAAGCATTAAATTGGTTAAGTTGTTTTTGGTTTAAATTTATTTGACAACTGATTCACCCCCCCCCTCTCAGTTGTCTCTGGGACCTAACAGTCAACTGTAGTTTCAAGGTGTGCAAACCCTGAGGATTTCTTCAATGGCATGTTTAGAAAGAGGGCAGTATGTAAAAGTAAGCCTCACCAATTTCAATTTCCTGAAGATTTAATTAGAAATGAATTCAGCTTAGATGAGTAGGAATTAAGAAAGGAGAAGTGGGTTGCATACAAAAGAGGACTTGATTTTATTCATCAATTTGATTCTAGCTATGACCCTCTTTCTAGTTTTACCCCTTTTGAAGAGAAGGTTAAATTCTTAATTCTTTATTTTGAAGACCTAACGCAAACCCTGAAAGAAAAAAGGGAGGCTATAATGCAAAATGATCCTGATAGGGCTAAATTGGTCTTAGCTAAGCCTGCCTTTGCTAAGGCTATCCCACCTTGTAATTATATGATGCATAAAAAATCTAAATATACTGTGATGATGCCAGTGACAAGTGATCCTTCCACTTCAAGAGGAAAAAGGGCCATTGAAGATGTCATTGATATTCAAGATTCCCCTAAAAGGCAAAGAGTAGGGAAGGAAGTTGAAACTGATGAGCCTCAATACTCTCCATCTCAATCCCCTATTCACATAGGAGATGAGCAAGCAGTGGCCGAACAATTTCTACAGTTAGGGAGTCTTGGTGAAATTGCATACACCTATGATGAGACCCAAGAGGGAATGCCGGAAGAGCCACCTAGTGCTGAAATGAATATAACTGATGGTGAGCTAAAGGGAAAGGAATTAGACCTCACTATCAAACAAGCTAGTGAAGAGTTTCTAGCTAACACCAATTTTATCACAACAGGGGCTTTCACGCAATTTGTATGGAAACAGAACATTGAACAATTCAAGGCTAGATGTGAAAAGAGAATGAGTGAGTAGCCTCACAAAGATACAAATTCAGTGGAAGAAGAGGTTAAACAAGAAATGATGGTTGAATTCAAAGCTATCACTCCTGAAGCTGGAAGAGAGATGGTGTCAAAGGCTGGTGTTCTAATCCTCCCTAAATGGGATATAGTAGATGCATTGGTTCTTGAAGAAGTTAGAAAAGAAACTAAGCCAATGAAGGGAGTGACATTTAGCAAAGATAATGCTTCTCTGGTCATGTGGTCCCTCAAGAGGGATGAAAGTAGAAGAAGGAAAGATACCTCAGGATCTAATCTTCTAGGAGGTATGATAGTACAAAGAGTCCAGGATACAGGGGTGGTAGAAGCTTCCAGTACAGTCTTAGAAACTGCAAAGTTTAATGTGGCAGTAGCAGAGAAAGAAGCAAAGGAAAAAGCTGATCTCCAAGTCAAGTTGGAGACAATTTTAAAGGCTTATAATGAAGCCAAAAAGGAGGTAGCCAACAGGGATACTATTATTGCTAGACTTCAGAATCAGTAGGACAACACCAAGGAGGTGAGTCCTCTACCCTGGCAATCTCTTCTTCTCCAGCAAGACCTCCACCTACTAGTCCTATTATAGAATTCCCCCCTTCTCCTATGCCTTCTGGTTTTCAACCAGCTGAGACTTTTCAACATGAGTTGGAAAAAATGAAACAGGCTCAAGCCTTATTTGCAAGTAAGTATGAAGAGAAGGTAAAGGCCACCATTTTGAGTTTTGCTGATATAGTAGAGGCCCCCACTTTGCACACTAATATGAAAAGAATTTTAGACACTTTGTGTGAGTTAAATGAGGACAAGGCTATTTTAGAGCCTATTTTGAATAAGTGGATGCCAAGAGAAGTGGATTTAGAAGTTATGTGTGCATCCTATGATGAAGCAGGATCTGATGTTACTATCAAATCCACATGTGAGTTGGCAAAAGGTTTGACCAAGTTAGCAGAAGGAAGAGCCAATGTAGAGAGGAAAGCTAACTTGTACAGGAAAGAATATATTGAGCATAAATTTGAATTATTTCCTGGGGGTTTTGTCAGCCAAAATCAGTTGAAGGACAAACAGGTATGGCTTGATGAGCTTGGAGCTAATTTGTCTTTGAGGGTAAATGAAATTGTTAACAAAGATGACACCACTCTATTTGTTAAAACAATTGAGGAGATAGAAAAGATAAAATCACATTACAGTTTTTTGGAATCAGAGGTGAGGAAAATAAGAAACTCTTGGAAAAGGTTACTTAAGTTAGAGAAAAAGATTGTTGGCTACTCATGGCCTACTGATGATGTGTTCCAAGAGTGGACCAAAAGGTATGCGGTGCAAGAGGAAGATGTTCCAGAATAGTTGGAAGATGCTCCAGGATAGTTAGAAGATGTTGCAGAAGAGTTACCAACTGAAAAGGCCATTGAGACAGAAAAAGACTTGTAACTGCTTCTTGAAAGAAGCTATGGTTGTAACTAATTTTCCTTAGGGATGTCTGAAGCTTGCATGCATCCATAATGTTATAAATAGATACCAGGACAGAGGAAAAATAATCACAAGAATTTGTAAAGAAACTCTGCAGAAATTTATCTGTGTTTTTTCTAGTGTTTCACAGAAAACTATCTAAGTTTTGTAAGATTTTCCAAATTGAATATAAATATACAGACCATTAACTTTGATCCTAAAATTTGTGTTGTCTTCTGGTATGCTTTCAAATATTTTACTGGTTTCATTTGGGTAATTTAGGGTTATTTCAATTGAACAGCAAAGAAAGACACTGGTCATCTATAAAATACAATTCATCAATTCACATTTCATTTTAAAGCAATAGGGGTAGCTGAGTAGGAAATATAGAGTAGACTATAAATAGTGTATATACATAAATTTCAAGCACAGAAATCAAATAATTTGTACAACAACAATCTTGAACTCATCTGCTATATCTCCATCCTAGCAATTTATGCCATTCTGAGATGCATTAGGTTAGTCTCAGTCACTAGAACACAATTTGCAACATGCATTAGGAGTTGTCCTCCTTACAAATAGTCCAACATTAAAAAGGTATTATCAAAGCTACAACCACAATTCAAAGAGGAAGCTTACAAAGATAGGACAAAGCTAGGTACAGTAATAAGTCAAGGCAAATTCATAGTTGAAACTCAGTCCAAAATAGTGAAGAAGTGCAACAAATGACATGAGAAGTCTAAAGAAGTATTATAGCAATCATGAGTCAAGGATTAATGAAGAGATTTTTTGCATCCATGATACAATCCTTAAAAGCATCCTTGACACAATCTCAAACACACTTTTTACCGTTCTCTTGGTGATTTTGCCCAATTGTGTATGTCTTGCTTATGTATGAAAATGGCATTTTGTAGCTTTGCACCGACCATGTATTTGAGATGTCTTTGATTTAGATATGGAATGAGCTTAGTCGTAGAGTGAGACTAGGGAGTTGGACCATCTCAACCATGGTGCGCCTACATATGTATATAGTTTTGTGTATTCATTAAAGATTTTCATTTAATTTTAATCAACTAAAGAGAAATATTCATGACTTACAAGTAATAAAGAAACTTACAAGGATGAGGCATATTCATTACTTACAAGTAATAAAAAAACTTACAAGGATGAGGCATATTCATAACTTTTGTAGTGGTACCTTGGATATCAACACCAGAAGCAACTCATATTGTTCATGTACAGACAAGACAATATGGGAGTTCATTATACCCAGAAACTTGTGGTGTTGTTGTTCATGTTGGCTCCACTTGCACCCTGCAATTAAGATTCAATATACATTATTCAATAAGATTAATTGTGCAACATAATGAAATATTGAAAAGTGTGTTACCTTGTTGAGCTTCGCTTAGTTTCAAGAATAGTTTAATATTCTCTACTTAACAGGGCCAACCACATGAAGGTGGAAGCTCATTTGCGCCCCCCCCCCCCCCTTAACATCACTCTAAATTCCCTGTTAAAATCTTATAACATTCATTCATTAATTCTTTCTACCATTAATAAAATATAGCATTCATTCATTAACACATAACATTGATTAACATTAATTAACATGCAACATTCATCAATATTAATTAACACATATCATGCATAACCATTAATTAGCACATAATTACATTCACTAACACATAAAAATCAGTCATTATCAAATAAGTTACATTACAATCATTTCTTTCTTTGTTTTTTCTTTGAAGCTATGGAAAGACTAAGTGGAACATCGGTTTCTTCATCATTTCCCCCCTCTGCAGATGTTCCGCCAACTGCTCGTGATCTCAATGTATGCCTAGTCCTATACTAAGGACGAGGACACTGAAGCAAAGGGGGGTCCTCTGCAATAACAAAGAAATGGGTTAAATTAAAAAAAAAAAAATTATTGTTACAAGTATTTCATTAATTTAGAGAACATAATTGTTGTGCTCTTTACCTGATGGGGCCACATCATTTTGTGTAGCCTCAACCTCAACATGTTGAACACCCTCTAGATCTGTTGGAGTTGAAATACTAAAGGTTACATTAATGCTGAACACCAATTGTAATTATATTTGTTTAAAGCAATAACAGTGGTCCTCTTTACTTGAGTGGGGAACATCATGTTCTTGAGGTTGTGTACCCAGATCATGATCCACTTGCTCACCACCGACTACATGCTCTAAAATATTAACAAAAAAGGTTACCTTAATTACTACTCTAATTACAAATTAAGATGTTTAATTGTATTAATAGATAAATAAATAAATTTGAATAGCAAATGAATACCTCCACTACTGGGATGCACATCTGGACCTTCATGTGCAAGTGGTGTTTCACAATTAGCAGGCTGCATTCCAATGACATGCACATTGTTATCATTGCTTGCTTATTTAAAACAAACATAGTCACTTAATGTTGGAACTCAACATCAATTATATTATTGGTAAAGTATTCAATTTGAAACAACTTCCATTTACCATATTTACCTGTGTGACGGATGCACTCGAATGTTGTGTATGCCCACTCAATTCTCGTAGCCAATCAGCCATGACTGAATAGCCTTGCTGGTAGGCAATTCTCTTGTCATCTTCTATGGGCGCTCTATTGAATTCAGAGCCCTGCATTTTTGCTTGGTACCGTGAATTTTTCTTGCATTGTTTGATAAAAAAAAACATTTGCAGTTTATTAATATTTTGATGCAATATTTCGTTTACATGAGATACTTACAATTCGTGCAACAAGTTTCATGTAACCACCAGAGCCGAGTTTGTGTTGCCCGTGCTCTTCTTGCCTTGCCTTGGTTGCCTTTGATGTGTCACTCAGTTTATAAAAAGATTGAAATATGTTAGATTATATAAATATAAAGAGTAATTAATTAGTACATAATTACATTCTGAATAGTATCATGTACCTTCTTTTGGCGTCTAGTGGTGTATTTCCTTTTTTCCTTTCAATTATCTGGAATCATGGGGGACGCTCGTACTTTAGGTTCCTCTCCAAATGGGTCATGTGTTGGTCCCTCACATACTTTAGATATGTGCCAGCTTTTTCAAGGAGCTCGGTTTTGTCAAAGATGTCATTTCCAAACCACTCAACCATTTGGTTTGTCAATTCATCTTTTAACCTTTTTTCTTGGTCATTCCACCTTTTAAAGCAAAAACAAACCTGTTAGATTCAGAAATGAATTGAAGCTACATTTATTACACTTCAAGAAATGGATCAAAGGTAAACTATTCCAGCAATGATATGAAACCAAAAGTGGATAAGGGTTAGTTCACATATGATGTACCACCTTTTAGGTATGGTGGGCTCAAATATCTGCAATGCAATGTCACTAAGATGTTTATAGAAAATATCATTGCCTGCAAAAAATTCAAGGGATCATTATTCCAAAATGAGTGAACATAAAGTAAATTACAATTAGAGTATATATAATAATAATTTTAAAGTACCTGGAACCTTTTGTATCATCAAGGGAAGCATTTCTTCATCGCTCAGCACCAATGTGGTCTGCAACGTTCTCGTACTAGCAATGCGAGAAGATCCAGGAAATGATGGTATGTTATCAGTAGTAGTCGCCTCTGGCACATCCTCATGTGCATCTCCTCCTGCAAAAAATGAATCCACTATGAAATGGCATTAGAATTCAAGAAAGAATGCTTGAAGGGAAATAAACACATGACAGAAGATAGAGCAAAAGAAGGATCTACCAACAGTGGGTGGGACAATATGACATGCACTAGAGGATGTGTGCATGCTACGTGTTGTCGACATCATAGTTAGCAATACAGGTGAGGGTGACCTCTGATGAGGCAGCGACGACATTTGCATAGTAACATTGACAACACCTAAAGAATAATACATTAAATATATGAAAAGTGCAAGAATTGTAAACAAGGATGAACCTTTATTTTAAAAATTGACAGTATCAAGTATGATGTGTTTTGGGTACTCAAAGTGATAAGCCAAGCAAGTGATAATACAAGAAAATCATCATCACCTGAAGATCCCACAACACCCTGATCATGGGAATGACTTTCATGAGGGCAGATAAATTGCTGTAAAAATAATGCGTACATATTTTAGTTAATGACTTAAAAGAGAATAAAATATAAACCATTATTGAACTTTTGTTATAATTAAAGCTTTCATTACTACTTACTTGCAAGTTTTCTATTGTCTTATACAATAATTCCACCCTCTGTCGTATATCATCAATGGTAGGAAGCACGACTACCAAAGAAACAATCTCTTTTCTAATTTTTATGAGAGGAATTTTAAAGAATTTCACAAGGTCCGTGGGATCTTCAAGGTCATCATTGTTTAACCCTAACAATTCCACATCCATAGAAAGGTGCTCAGGTACTGCAACTCCCTTTCCCTTTCCCCGAACATCCGTCTGTGTCAAGAATATCATTAACAATTACAAAATTAGTATAAATCACTAAAAAAAAGAACATAATAATGTAACAGTTTGCTTCTATCTAATTTTTACAATTACAATGAGGTTTACCTGCTTGGTAGAAGTGTCGCAAGCTACATCTCTGTCTATGATATGTGATAGATCCATGTCGGCCTGTGACAAAGAAAAATTATAAAAAACGTTTGCGAAATTACATAGTACACAACATGAACAACATGAACTTTGTAGACAAAAAGAGTATTAAATAATAAAAAGATGTTGTCATCAAAATCATTGTAATTTTTTTAATTCCTTACCTTTACTTTATGTAGACTATGCAGGATCCTCAACTAAATGGTTGACGATGTCTGTAATCAACGACCTGTTCCCACCAAGGGTGACAACATCACATAGGGACTATACCTGAAATCAACACCATCAATTGAGCATCATAAGCATTACTACATTTGTAAGTTGATAAACAATAAATACTTATGTGTCATAAGCATCAGAAGCATCACATGATGTGTCATCATATATGTAATTGAGCATCACAATTAGCATCACATATCATGTGTCATCATAAACATGTAATCCATCACATAGGTAATAAATAATCGCCAACAACATCATCATCATCACCATCACCATCACCATCACCATCACCATCACCATCACCATCACCATCACCATCACCATCACCATCACCATCATCGTCATCATCATCATCATCATCATCATCATCATCTTCTTCTTCTTCTTCTTCTTCTTCTTCTTCTTCTTCATTGTCATTGAGAAACTGTCAATCGTGATCATCATCCACTTCATCTTCTACTTCTTCGGTATCTTCTTCTTCCATCACATTATACTTTATCGACATTCCTCTTGGATCATGTCTAACAACAAATGACCAACCCGGTTTATGTGGAACCTCTGAGTAAAATACTTACTTACATTGGCTTGGAAGAACATAGGGCTCATCCCCAACTAGTTCAAATGACCTTGTATTTAGCATTATAAAACCATTATCATGTTCAATAACAGTTCTATCAGGATCATTTTTATTCAATCATAGCCTGTACCATTTGATGACGAACAAAACTAATTTGAAGGAATTAAAGTCACACTCAAGTATATCATCCAAAATGCCATAGTATCGATTTTGAGAATGTTGAGGATGAATGTCATTTCTTGATGAAATATATGTCACCTCAAAGACTGCAGTGATGCCAGAATCACAAGTTTTCTTCGTGTCATCCAACTTTTTTATGTGAAATTTATGACCATTGCAGCACATAGCATTGTGGTGTTTGACTTGCGATATGTCAAACATGTAAAATTTATTGCATTGTGAGTTGATAAACATATGGGTGATTAATAAATTTATACGTACTTGTTTATCTCTTAAACCATATGCTAAATCAATTTCCCTTTGCGTAACATTGGAATCTCCATTACGATGTGCTTCTTTAACCAATGAAGCCACACCTTCCCATGTTAACATGCGTCCAAAATGTTGACAATGTTCAATCCATACCGTCATCCAATCAAGATTGTTTGCAATATACAAATTTAGTGCATCCCACTCTTGACCAACTGTACAAAAAATAAATAGACGTCTTACAATCGATTTATTTTGAAGATTAAGAATTAATTAAATACATAACATCTTATTATTACCTCTCACTTTCCTCAATCTACCTTTCCCCGTCAAGTACTCCCCTTCTAATTTGTTAATGGTGTTGGGATCCCAAATGCGATCCACATGGATCTTTGCTGCAAACTTAGGAAGATATTCAGAAATGTACACCATAGTCTAGTATACCATATATCCATCCACCATAGAACCCTCAGGATGTGCTCTTTGTCGAACCAAAGCCTTAAAAAATTTCAAGTGCCTCTCAACCATCCACATTGACCTAGTGTGTACAGGTCCACACAATTCAATCTCCTCAACTTGGTGTATGAGGTAGTGTTCTTGTGCATTGAAAAAAGCTGGAGGTAGACACTTTTGCATTTCACACATTAAATGAGGAATTTTTTTCTTCCAATATTTTATATCGTCTTTATGGATTTATTTACATGACAACCACCTACAAGGTATTCAAGACGCAAAAAAATATATTACATAACAAGTAAAATAAATCGCAAATATAATATCTATACAACAAACTAAACAAATATCACTACTTACCTCATATATTTTCCAAGATCATATATGACTTGCTTGACATTATTGTTGAAGTCGTCTGGGAGAGATAGAGGTAGAACGTACTGCAACAATTATAAAATTATCTTTTCATTTTTTTGTAACATAATGAAAAGTACACGTACGCGTAGTACTTAAATACATACTAAAAACACAAGAACATGAATTACCTTAATGAAGGTATGCCAATCATACGTTTTCATCCCTAGCCCAAATTCACTTTTCTTTGATATGAGATTGTTTATGTTCGCAAAAAATCCTGTGGGACATCAAATTTTTTGTATGACTTATTTTATAGCATTGCTTTGTTGGTTCATTAATAACCAAGGAAGCTCACTTATATTAATCTGGTCTCCATGGCTATTTGATTGAATGACATTTATCATTGCATGATTGGAATCCTGAATGTCACTACATATTTTGACAATTTTTTCTTTGCCACGCCTTCCATCCAATATTTTCCATACTGTCTCTGTTATATTCTTTCCAATATGCATACTATCAAACAAATGAACAATTTCTAACTGCTCGTAGTAGGGAAACCTACAAAATTGTCGGGGATAACTTTTTATTCTCTTAGGAAGGTGGTCATTTATGCCTTCATGACCTTCATGATCATCAATCACATCATTAGTAAACAAAACAAAGTAGAAAAGATGTTTTATGACAAACCAATAGATGGAATGGCATTACATTGACGATTAATTCTATTATATTCCAACTTCGATAGGTGAGGTGTCATTCTTCGTGGCTTTGATGTATTCTCTTCTTTCCCATTGAAAAGATGTTTTTTAGTATTTTGATACTTATGATTTTTGTGGAGAAAGTGCCTATACTCATCAAACATCTGCTTTCCTAAACTTTTTGAATGACGAGATTTCATCTTTGGACCACAAACAAGACATGCAAATTTTCCCTTTGTTTGAAGACCTACAAGATAATGTATAATTGGATTCAATATGATAATTTTTTGAATTATAATGTTCATGCACAACTTAAACACTATAACATACCACAAAAATGTGTTAGCCCCGGGGCATCGTGTATTGTCCATAGAAGCATCACATGGAATTGAAATTGTCTTTGTCCTATTGGTCTAGAGACATCATACATAGTGACACCATTCCATAACTCCAACAACTCATCGATAAGAGGCTCGATATATGCATTCATATCTTTAACTTGGTACTTACCTAATCGAATGAATAAAAACATTACATAATTATTATGACCATTTTACTGCAATATTTATAATTAAATTTAGATGACTATATTTAAATGATAAAATACCTGGAACAATCATTGCCAACATTATGTGCTCCCTCTTTATTGACATCCATGGAGGAATTTTATTGTTGAGAACAAAAACAGGCCACACTGAGTGATCTCATATGTCCAAATGAATTAACACCGTCCGCAGCCAATGAAAGCCTGAGATTACGAGGTTCTTCTTTAAAGTGTGGCCACTTTTCCTCTATGTCCATAAATGTTGAACCATCCACAAGCATTCAAATAATGTCATCTCGACTTCTATTGTGTGCATGGTAATCCATAAATTGTGCCAAGCTAGTGCACTTGAATAATCATTGCATACGTGGAATAATGGGAATATAGCAAAGAACCTTGAGAGGAACCCTTTTTGTTATTTGATCTGTTTGAGATCTATTGATATGACATTCGGGGCATTCAATTCGAAATTCATGTTGTTTGTGATATATAATATGATCATTGGGACAAGCATCTATTGCTTGATACTCCATTCCAATATCTTTCATAACGGCAGATAATTCTCGGTATGAGCGAGGTAGAATATTTGATGGTGGTAACAAAAACTCACCTATCAATCTATAGCGAAAAAATATAATTTGTTATAATAAAGAATATTAATGGTAAAACATGATTCATAGTTTATTATGACATATATGACACACCTTAACATACGTGACATTGTTATGTTGGATAAACCATTCATAACCTTCAAGTTCACCAACAACAATATAGTGGAGAGAAGAGTTGCCTTCAAGCCTTCATAAAGGGCCTCAGATGCCTTCTCAAGTAGAGGGACATCATGAAAAACATCAAGGTCATCTTCATCATCATGATTAGATGCGTGAGTACTAAATGAGTCATGGATCAATGTATTTGTACCATCATCTTCAATTGTGTTTTCTGGCTCATGATCGTCATCTTCCATGGGATCATTTTTTTAGCTTCGATATTCACACCTCCATGTTTGTCCTCTTTGAAAACCATATTCTCAGGGTTGTGTTGATCCATACCATGTGCTCCGGGGTGCTCGACCTATATAAAATTGATAGGAACAAATAAACCGTGATCATGATCTCATCATCACATGATTTATTATGTATATAAATTGTCGCCATGATATAACGAAAAAATTACCAATGGATGATAATCATGTCCACCTTCAATGTGACCATTTAGCCTACAATGTTTCTTCACTGTTTTGATTAGAAGTCTTCTAGTCTTTAACCCCTTACAAATTTTGCACGGACAATAACATTTTCCATCACCTTTTCTTTTCAAGTTAGACCACAATCTAGCAATTGTCTCCTTATTTTGTTGTTCGTTGATATTGTCTGACATGGTCTTTCTTCACTGGCAAGAAAATAGAAATTATCATCATTGAACAAAGCATCTTATTGAATTTAGATTTATAGTTTGCTTATTTTGCATATAAGCTCACCCAAATATTTTACAATTATTTTTCATCAAGATTCCCTCAGGAGCTGGCAGATCCTGCTTCCATACTTTAATTCTATTTTCTCAAAGGACAATCCTAAAAATCCATGCATTGCAAACAACTTTTTACACCTTTTTTGGTTGTGGTGGCATCACAGAGAGTTTGCATCAATAAATGAAGAACATGCCAATGCTTTTAATGCAGCAGTAGAAGTCTCTCTTATTCAATATCTCTAGTGAAAGCCCCATGATCTTTTGTTGGAGTAGAATTTGTTATATTCTAGAAAGGGTCTTGTCCTTTGTTGATGTGATATTCATCTACCTCAAGAAATAATTGTTCTTTTCTCCAACAAGAAGTGGAACTAAATGAAGATCTAGCACCATGAAATGAATCCTCAAAAGGATTACTATAGTTAGTTTTGGTAGATAATGATCTGGGTAAAATACTAATGTGGCTTTAGGAAACATTATGTACTAGCTTAGCATACTCTAACAACTTTGTTGTGACATGCTACATTCAATTAAGTCTCCATCGGTATCTCTATTGTGTTTATGGATTGGGATTCAATGTACTCTTTTTATACACAGATTTTACTTTCAGCTGAGGATGTTTGTATGTACTTACTTGTCTTTTGATTGTATTCCTATTTCAATCATTTCTTCTATCAACAAATCATTTGTTGTAAGTTGTACAAGTGGAAGCTTGAACATGCCTTCCATGCTAGCCTTGTTGATATGTTCAACACCATCTTGTGCAACAAATCTTTAGAACTCCACTATTTCATTGAAGAGTGAGTAGTAGGGACAATCTAGGACACTTACAGAGGTTTTACAAGAGAGACAAATAGACCTAAATATTATGGCTTAATAATGATCAATAGGTAAATAGATAAGAAACTCTCAATATCAAAATGACTTTCTCAATTGTCTTTACTAGAAATGGATAGATCTGCTAATAATGGCTTTATGACTGTATGCCAACTTTAGACTCAATCCAAGAAGACCTAGAACTAATATGCGATATCTAGATTTATGATCTCTATAATATAACAATCCCATAATTATGTTTCCACGCATCTATACCACAACACAAACATCATGCTAGTGTTTAGCCATAGAAATTGATATCCTAATTATAGAATGTGAAATATGCACATAACTATGAATAAAGATTAAGAAAAACAAAGAAAGATGCTTATTGCAAACATAAATGACTAATGGACAAGAATTGAATTCATTGTAGATAGTTTTGAATATCAAATTCACTTATTTGTGTGCATTTACTAACTCATCTACTTGTGGCCAACCATTTATCTCTTTCATAAATTAAACACTTATTAATAACATTAAATGGCTGAGTAATTATGTTTTAGTTGAAATTGAAAATAAAATATTTTATTTCAGGACAGCTCTTACTATTCCCTATCATATTTTAGACTCTTAGTTTTGTTAGTAGTGGTTTGATGTCTTTGGAGCTGATCATTGCATTTCTTTAGTTACGTTTGCCAGTGTACTCCCAGCCTGTGCCAAAATGGGAGCTTTGGAATAGGGTATGGACATCCATCAAAGCATAAAAGATAGAGGAATTTTGTTAGATGTAGTTGCAACTACACAAAATGGATTTGTTGAGAAGGCTTTAGAAACTTTCAAGCAAATGCAATCGGCAGGTGTAAAGACAAATTCCATGACCATTGCTACTATCCTCCCTACCTGTGCCAAAATGGGAGATTTGGAACAGGGTATGGACATTCATCAAAGCATAAAGGATAGAGAAATTTTGTCAGATGTTGTAGTTGTAACTGCCCTAGTAGACATGTATGCAAAATGTGGAAGCATAGACAAGGCACGTGAACTATTTGATAGAATGCCTAAAAGAAATATTGTCTTGTGGACTGCAACGATTGCTAGATAGGCACAAAATGGATTTGTCGAAAAGGCTTTAGACACTTTCAAGCAAATGAAATTGGAAGGC
The DNA here is from genome assembly GCF_030272615.1 of Cryptomeria japonica. NCBI lineage: Eukaryota > Viridiplantae > Streptophyta > Pinopsida > Cupressales > Cupressaceae > Cryptomeria > Cryptomeria japonica. The sequence goes on from NC_081415.1 coordinate 372,073,665, forward strand.
ATAAAGCCAAATTCCACAACCTTTGCTAGCATCCTCCCTGCCTGTGCAAAAATGGGAGCTTTGGAACAGGGTATGGACATCCATCAAAGCATAATAGATAGAGGAATTTTGTTAGGTGTTGTACATGCAAATGCCCTACTTGACATGAATGCAAAATGTGGAAACATGGACAAGGCTCGTGAATTGTTTGATACAATGCCGCAAAGAGATGTGATCTCATGTGAACAATCAACATGTGCATATACGGGAGGAAGGGATTGCTGCTACAAAATTGGACGCTCACTCCTCAATCATAGTTCTATGGTTTTATGAGATTAAACTAGGACAATTAACCACCACATGTATATTTTTTGCAACATGAAACTAAAAACTAGGGAAATTTGAATCTACCTCCTGCGCGGGATTGCCTTCGATGCGGGTTTGATATTCTTGGGGGTTGAATTCACCACGGATGCCTACATGGGATTGCAATTCACAAATGAATTCCTTGCCTCTTTTTTAATTTTTTAATGGCCGTTGTAGTCGGAATTACAATGAACATGAGCACTTTTTTGAAAAAAAAAAAATTCTCATTGCTAATGCCTTCTTCGTCGAAACCAAATGGGAAATTTCCGTTGGAATTACAACGAATGCGGGCATTTTTTCAAAAAAAATCAAATTTGGCCACAATATACCTTCTCCGTTGGAAACCTCAGTCCAAAATCTAGTCCAAATGTATTAGTGAGCTTCCTTGTACGGGCCATTACCATCTATGCTATTAGGGATTGTTGGGGGACTGCTATGCCTAGATCAATGATCACATGGAATGGCCATTGGTTGGGGTCAGGTTATAGAGTAGATGATGACAGAGGGGACCTGGTTTGCATGGGGACCATGCATGCTATCGCACTTATATTGGGAGCTACATGAGGTAGTATACCGAGAGGTGAGCTCATCAGGAGTGGGGATCACGCTGCTTCATATTTGGGCATGAGAGCACTTACCTATTACCCGACCGGTGAGTCTTGAGATTTAAGGCAGTAGACCAGCCCTATGTATATATGTATGGTGTTAAGATGAGTTAACCCCACTTGGGGAAGTTAGAGTGGTGGTGGCGAGCACTGGGTGATTTAGATACAATGATCTGGAGGCCTTATATTGAGTGCAAGCCCTGGGAGGATGATGCAGAGGCCTTGTCGTATGTGTTTATGACACGATACCTCATTGATAAGACAACCTAAAATGTGGAGAGATAGGTACCTGGGAGAGTGCTGAGATAGTTTGGATGGAGGCAAGGATTGCCGAGTGGATCTGGAGAGTATGCACGAGTGGTCCGAGAGAGGTTCTAGTGGGGGCCAGTATTACCCTATGATCAGGCTTTAGCAGAGTTTCAGACTCTACAGTTGAGACCATGGCAGATGAGGTCGGGGATGGTAGATGCAGGTGTTATTGATGAGTACACGCAATATATTGTGGCACATCCCATTCCACGCATATCAAATCCAACAAAGCTGATTCCATCCTTTGAGGAGGAGAGGAGATAGAGATGGAGGAGGAAAGGAGGTCACAGAGTGGTAGTAGGAGGACAAGGGAGAGGTGATGGAGGAGGAGGGGATGGAGGAGTAGGAAGTGGGGGGGTGGTTTTGGAGGGGGTAGGGGATTTGGAGGTGGAGGTGGTGGAGGTGGATGGTTACAGTGGAGAGGGAGAGGCGGGCAGACATTGCGACTGTCACAGGGGCCTTTGATGCAGGGAGGAGTGAGATTAGGTGGTAGGGATATGGGGGAGGGAGAGGCACCTATGGATATGGGAGAGGGAGCCACTGGAGGAGGAGAGGGAGCTACTGGAGAGACACCTATGGATATGGGGGAGGGAGTAGGAGATCTGTGGGATCATATGCTATATTTTTTGTAGACGCGGCTAGAGGATATGGAGGCGGAGGTTGCAGCTAGAGATGTTCAGCTGTTTGCATGGGAGTCAGAGTTGACTGTAGTGTTGTGGGAGAGAGATGATGCGATGGAGAGATTGATAGAGCTATAGGAGAGAGTATGGGTTGGGGTAGGAGCACAGGGTCCTACTGGAGAGGTGATGAGGGAGATTCGGCGAGCACATGTTGAGATAGAGTATTGGTGGGGTTTATATGAGCAGGTGGTGCCAGCCAGTCAGCGAGTATTGAGCTATTCATAGATGCATCGGGCGAGATCAGAGCAGTCTCAGAGGCTGCAGAGTAGTGGTGGTGTGATGGTCCTCCACAACGAGATAGTGCAGGCGGTGCAGGGGGTAGTGGGGGAGCAGGTGGTGCTGGTGGTGATGGTGGTGTAGCATCTGGTCAAAGTGGCATTTGAGAGAGCATTTATGTATTTTATTACATTGTCATTTTGGACTATGTCTCGGATGGCTCTTGGTAGCCAATATTTTTGACTTCATTTTACTCTGATACATGTATGTTTTTGCGAGATGATATGATCTGATATATGAGGAGATCCCATATTTTGTGATGATATGCATGTTGATGATATGTATGGATTTATGTAGGATGATGATCTATGATTTGTACTTAGATGGATATTTGTACTTACTATATGTATGTGTTTATGAGATGATTCCTATATGCATGTTATGTTTGATTTATATGACGTCTATATGCATGTTATGTTTGATTTATATGATGTCTATATGCATGTTTATGAATGTGATGCTAATATGTGGATGCAGGTTTATATATGCATGATTTGTTGGTGAAATGCTTTATGTATGTAATGCCATGATGATTATGTATGCATAATGAATGATGCTAACGATGATATAGATAGTACTTGTGTGTTATGTTGATGAAATGATGATATGCAGTGATGTTTGATATGTTGAAATGCAATGAGTAAAATGATGTATGTAAATGCATCTAGATGGTTTAAAATGAATGTAAAATGGATAACAAATGCAAAGTACAAATGTTTATGTGATGATATTTAGATGAATGCGCGTGTAAAATGTATAAACCAAAGTTTGAGACAAATGGTTTTTTGTTATGATCTAAATGTTGATAAAATATGATTAAGTGAAATGATAATGTGATGATAATGCAACTCATGGGTAATGAACAACTGCACCTTATTGCAATTTAAACGGACAATGAATGCATTATGAATCCTAAATGAAATCGTTTGTAAGATGAAAATGAGTGAGTATAAGAATATACGAGATGGATAGATGAATGCACTTTTAACTAATGGATAGATAAATAAATGTATGCAACTAAGGAAATCTAAACAAATGCATGGTAATTAAATGTAAATGATGATGAATGATGAGTTTAAATGATACTAAATGAATACATAGTAATGGTTAATAATGATAATATGTAATAATGAGAAATTCATGCAAATGAATCTAAATATTGTGATTTTACAAGGATGAAATGATACTAATGCAAGTAAATGATAATGAACTATATGTATTCAAAATGCAACTAAATGATATTAAATGCCTTGTAATGAACCTCTAAAAAAATGAAGTTAATAATGCCTATATGCATGTACATGATAATGAACTTAGGTTTATTTAAATGTAGCTAAATGTAATGAAATGATGATGTGTTCATGATAGATGAATGCAAGGCTGTTTAGACTTTGCATGATGCACTGATGATGTATAAGAGAACTTTGTCGTGATTGTATCCAAGACCAATTTGTTTCATTTTAAAAACTTGTTCACACTTGCATACAAAACCATACATATGAATAATGAATGATTAAATGGATGGGTGATATGTAACGGAATGTAATATAAACAGATGAGATGAAATGATGATCCATATTGCTTTATTTTCATCATTGAGCATGGTAGTATCAATCTTGGATGAGGCAATAGGAACCAAGGATGGAGCATTGTACCTGCAAACAAGCATCATAAATAAAGAATAAAGAATATGGACCCTCCATAATGGTTCATGCTCATATGGTCGAGGTATATGCTATAGTCAGCAAGCCATAGTGATCCATGACTAGATTTTTTCATATGATCACGTAGCTTAGTGAACTTCCCACGTAGACACCATTAGTACATGCCCCAAAACTTCATTGGAATAAATCGCAGAAGATACACAAACAAAAATGATACCTAGAAACCATCTCGACCACTCTAATCACTTGTGGATATCCCAGAGTAGCGTAGGAACCTGATATAAATGAATAAATAACCTACAAACCAACCAAGTACTTGATAGCTTAAACAAAATTTTCTTGTCAAAGAAAATGTCATCTTGTCTTTGTTTTAGTAAGGAAGGATGCATCCTTTGTTAAGACAGTTGTGTGGGTCGATGTTAATTGTTTGGTTGATGTGATAAGTGATCATTGTTAGAGTATCTCAAAAATGTTTATTCGGTATCAGTGTGGATGTGTATGTACAATGCGTTGCCATGTTTTTGATTGATTTTTGATGTTTTATCATGTTTTTGGATTTTGTGAGTGTTTTTTGGATGTTTCTGGTATTTTATGATTATTTTTTGAATGTTTTTGGTATTTTGTGAGAAACATTTCCAAATGAAGAACCCAATGAATCATAAGTAATGCAAAATCCACTTCCATCAATAGGTTAAGGGCATTGCCCCCAGTTTAGACATGACTATGAAAAAGCGGGACACAAGACGCATGAAGTACTATCCTTGATTGCATATCAATAACAAGCCATGGCTTGGATAGATGGATGAGTGGAGGAAACAAATGTGATCACAACAAGTTTGAAAGACACTAGAGCCATAGCCTTTACAAGTGGTGCTTGTTTGCTAGGTTTTCACCATTGCACTTACCCAATGCCACCAGAGTGGTTGTTCACCATTTGGATGCATGATTTTTCTTTACTATTTTGATTTTTTTGTATTTTCTTCAAGAAATTTATCTAAATGTTTTTGGTGTTTTTTGTGGTGTATGGGAGCCTGATGCTTTGTACAACTTATGTATAAAACCGTTTGAGGTACATGTTGTTGATCGAATCTGCTAGCAGTTCTCCTTCTGAAGTAGCCAATTGATATGCCATGAACCCAAATATGGCAGTGATAACATATGGACCCAGCCAGTTTGATTCAAACTTTCCTTGATGTTCTATGTTTGGTTGGTTATGAGGATTCTGTCAAAGAACAAGATCACCTACCTCAAATGTGCGAGGTCTAACTCGATGATTATAGCTTCTGCTCATGCACTGTTGATAGGCTTTGAGGTGATTGTATGCAGCTTGTCATTTCTCATCAAGTATCTCTAAGTCTTGAAGATGTGAGACTTGGTATGCTTCGTCATCTATGAGATTATGCAAGGAAACCCATAGAGATGGTATCTCAACCTCAATAGGTAGGATGGCTTCTGCTCCATAGACTAGTGAGTAGGGAGTTGTGCTTGTAGGGGTTCGAATGCTAGATCGATACACCCATAGTGCTAGATTTAATTGAACATGCCAATCACGCCTGACATCATTGACTGTCTTCTTGAGGATTCTCAATATGTTCTTATTCAATGCTTCGGCCTGACCATTTCCTTGTGGATAATAGGGAGTGGAAAAGCGGTGTTGGATGTGAAATTTCTCACAGAGTTCACGGAAATCCCAATTTTTGAAAGGAAGACCATTATCTGTGATGATGGGCATGGGTACACCATATCGGCAGATGATGTAATTAAGGGTGAATGAGGCAATCTGCTTGCCGGTGATTTGGGTAAGTGGAACAACTTCGATCCACTTTGTGAAGTATTTGGTAGCGGTAATAATGAATTTGTGGTTGTTGGATGAAGATGGATGAATCTTACCCACAAGGTCAAGTCCCCATTGACAAAAGGGCCATGGTGTTGTGATTGGTTGCAATTCCTATGCTGGTGCATGTATCAGGTCTCCATGAATTTGGCATTTCTTGCATTTTCTGACAAAATAATAGGAGTCTTTTTCCATGGATGACCAATAGTATCCAGTGCGTATGATCTTCTTTGCTAGGGATGGGCCGCTTGTGTGAGTTCCACAAATTCCTTCATATACCTCTTCCAAGGCCTTTGTTATCTCATCCTGTTCCAAACATCAAAGGAGAGTACCATCAAGACTACGTCGGTATAGGGTTTCAGCAATAATGGTATATTGAGCGGTTTGGCGAATGAAGGTTTTACGTTGGTTATTCGATTGGTTAGGAGGAAGTGTGTGATCACAGAGATAGGTGTAGAACTCACCATACCATGGGGATTCATAACCAAAAAAGTGATAGATCAGCTCAGATTTGGGGATATCATAAGCAGGAATCCAAAGATCTTCTACCAAGAACTCGTAGTGTGTTGATTCTAAGGAAGATCTAGGAGAGAAGCAATGGTAGCCATAGTGTCAGCAGCTCGATTTTGATCTCTAGGTATCTGGTCAAAGGTGATAGTACTAAATGATGCCTTTAAACTATCCACCATTTGTTTGTACGACATGAGTTTGTCATCCTTCGTCTGATATTCACCTGTTACTTGGCGGATGATTAGTTGGGAGTCGCCATAGATCTGTAACTCTTTCAATTTTCATTGTATGGCTAGTCTAAGTCCTATGATCAAGGCCTCATACTCAGCTATGTTGTTTGTGCATGGAAATGTGAGCCTGTAAGACTTCAGGATGCTATCACCTTGAGGTGTGATAAACAAAATGCCTGCCCCCGAGCCATGCCTAGTGTATGAACCATCAAAGTATAGTTTCCATGGTTGTGCTGCTGTGATCATGAATATCTCTTCATCTGGAAAATTGGAAATGAGAGGATGATCGCCTATGAGTGGTGCATCGGCCAACTGATCTGCAATAACTTGACTCTTGATAGCCTTATGATCCACATACTTGATGTCAAATTAACTGAGAATCATCACCCATTTGGCCAAGCGGCCTGTCAATGCTACTTTGCTGAGTAAGTACTTTAGTGGATTGATTTTGGCAATGAGTTGTACTTTATGTGTTAATAGATAGTGCCTCAGTTTAGTGGCTGCCAAGATTACTACCAAGCAAGCTCGCTCAATAGGTGTGTAATTGAGTTCATAGCCGACCAGTGTGCGAGAGATGTAGTAAACAAGACACTCTTTCCCTTCTGAATTGTGTTGAGCCAGTAGCACTCCCAATGCTGTATGAGTTGCTGAAATATAGAGCAATAGAGGTCTACTCAGATCTGGTGGGTTCAGCAATGGTGTATTCATGAGATAGTCTTTAAGCATCTGGAATGCTTGCTGGCATTTGGTATCACATTGAAAGTGGTTGTTCTTGTGCAATAAGTGTGTAAAGGAGTGACACTTATCTGCCAGTTGTGCAGTGAATCTTTGGATGGATTGTAGTTGCCCTTGTAATGTCCTTAGCTGATTGATGTTGCATGGAGATGGCATGTCCATGATTGCTTTGACCTTTGCAGGATCGACCTTAACGCCTTTGCTTGAGACAATGCATCTTAGAATCTTCCCTAAGGTTACTCCAAAGACACATTTCTTTAGGTTGAGGCGAACATGATATTGTTCCAGTCTATCAAAGATTTTCCCTAATATGTCTAGACGACCCTCTTGTGAGTGATTTTGCCAATAAGTCATTAACATAATCTTCCATTATGGTATGCATCATATCATGAAATATGGTGGTCATTGCTCATTGATAGGTTTCTCCTGCATTCTTTAGACCAAAAGGCATTACATTCCAACAGTATGTTCCCCATGGAAATGTGAAGGTTGTCTTATGTTGATCCTCTAGTGCGATCTTTATCTGATTGTACCCTGAAAAGCCATCCATGAGTGAAAGCATGGCATGTCCTACTGTTAGGTCCACTATTATGTCGGTGTTGGGTAGGGGGAAATCATCTTTAGGACATGACTTGCTCAGATCTCTAATGTCAGTACAGATATGGATGACCCCATTTGGTTTACTGATAGGCACAATGTTGGAGATCCAATCTGCATAATCAATTGGTCTAAAAAAACCAACATCTAGGAGTTTCTTAAGTTCTTCTTTGACTAATACTACAATCTGGGGATGCATCTTGCGAAGTTTCTGCTTGATAGGCTTAGCTCCTTCTGCTACGGTGAGGTGATGCATGACTAAATCAGGATCAAGACTAGGCATGTCTGCATATGACCATGCAAAGTTGATCTGACACTTTTTGAAGAATTCGACCAACTTAGGTTCCTCTGGAGTTAAAAGAGATGCCAGATGTATGAGGTGAGGAGTCTTAGAAGTCCCCACGTTGTATTATTTTATTTCCTAAGTGAGAATCATTGATCGTTCCTGCTATGTACTAGAGGGGAGAATGTCAAACCTTTCATCCTCAGGTGCCTCGGAGAGGTTTTCACCATTGGATACACTCTTTCTTTTTACTTTTGTGGGATCAAACAGTGCCACGGTGTGGCTTTCACTGGAAGATCCATGTTTTATATTGTTGCAACTGAAAGGTTTGGCATCTTCCCCAAAGTATGCTACACTATTAAGTTCTATGGTGAATCCATCTTTGTGATCCTCGCTTGGTATGTTATCCCATAGTTCCAAAAAGTCAATGATCACCTCATCATTTTGGAAGTGATCAAGGCATGGGGGATTAGATTGGTTCCATTCGATGAGTTCAAGATGGATAATGGGCATTACCTCATCAATTAGGTTAAGGTCATTAGATGTGTCAGTAAGGTTCAAGATGTTGTGGTGAAGGTTGTTGATGGCACTCTCCCTGTCAGAATCTAGCGTAGGATGTGAAGTAGGGTCTGTGGAAGGTGTTTCCAGTTGAGGAACCCAAGAGGTTTTAATCTACACTTTTCCATAAACAGGGATTTCTTTGTGAGGTGAAGGGGGTGATGCGTCTTCCTCATCTGAAGTATTTAGATGTACTGAATCAAATTCCCACTCATGTGAGTCAGTCTCTGAGTTGCTTTCCAAGATCTGGTTGTTATACCATACTGGGATATCCTTTGAGTTAAACACTGCAGGTGTGATCGGCTGATGTACCATTTTAGATGAAATGATCAGTGCTACAAGAAGGATTATAGGGATCAGTGAATCCGATATGGGGAGTATCAGTGTTGCTGACTCTGCTACTTCTGTTGGAGTTGCTAGTGTTGTTGATACTACTGGGAATTTTGATATAGTTGTTGCTACTAATGGTGCTATTGATGTTATTGTTGTTGCTGATCGGGTTGCTTGTTTGATGGGTGGGATGATTGGTGTTGTGGATGGTTTTGCTGGGATTTTTAGCCTCAATGGGGTAGTTGCTATGGTGTGTGGTGCTGCTGATATAATTAAAGGTGACCTCTTTATGGTTGTAGTAGGCTGATATAGAGGTTTGTTGGGTTTCCCTTTGAATCTAAGCTTAGGAAGGATCTCCTTTTGAAAGCCTAATCCTGTTTTATCTTTGGGCTTTAATTTTGGCTGTATCGGCTCATGTTGCCCTTGCTTGCAAGTGCCCAAAGCACTTCGACCATCATAACCCATTCTTTGCATAATGAAAAGGCCTTTTCCATATTAATCTGTGGGAAGCTTATCTTGTGGGATATTCGTGGTGATAGGATCTTTATAGATCCATTATGCTAAGTCCTCATCTCTGGTCTCTTCTTCTTGACTCTTTCCAAGGATGAAAGGTGTCAAAGTGCATGTTGGCTTGACCAGTGATGTATGAAGTAAATTTTGAGGTTTACCATGAGTTCTAGGAGAAGTAGGCATTTGTCTAACACAAAAGAGTTGGCTGAGATTATAATCCCTAGGACCTTCCTCTGCTATTTTCATCTTGAGCTTCTCTTTCTTGGGTATAGTGGTGTTTGAACTGGAAAGAGAGGTTGGACTTACATATGAGGTGGATGAGATGGCTTCTCTATTTTTGGGAATAGTAATCTCTGGTTGATGATTTATATTGTGACAATATGCAAAAGGATTTGCATCTCCCAGAATTGTAATTTCTACACTGTTATGAGGAAACTTGATACACTGATGGTAGGTGGATGGAACGACTTGCATGACGTGTATCCAAGGTCTTCCTAACAACAAATTATCCAAAACTTGGCATATGATATGCTTCACCACTGGGCCCACTCGGATTGGTAGCACAACTTCTCCTTTGGATGAACGCTCTGCATCATCATAGGCTTTGATTGTTATCTTTTTGCAGGGATCCACTGATTCAATTACATATCCCAATGTTGTGACCAATTGTAGTGTACAAATATCTAAGCCTACCCCATTATCAATCAAGACTCGCTTGATTCGGTGTTGGTTGATGAGTCCTTCAATATGGAGTGAGGTGTTATGAGGTTGCTGGAAGGATGTATTGTCACTTTCAGAGAAAATGAGACATGGTGATGACCTCAGATTACCAACCATAGCTTGAAATTGATCTGTATTTAAATTTGTAGGGACTAACGCCTCTTAGAGAGCTTGATCCAAGATTGTTTTATGAGATGGGGATAGGTGCAATAACTCTAAGATAGATATAAATGCAAGCGTCTTATCTAACTGTTCCACAAGGTTGTACTACTTTGGGATTGAGGTGGTGCCTTGTGGAGCTGCTTTGATGGTGATCTTGATATGCCGCATAACAACATTACAAGTAGAGCTTGGATTTTTTATGGTAATGGTTGCAATTTTTTCATCGATATCATATAGGTGATTCATAGTGTAATTATAAGCAGCTCATGTATAATCATTGGTATCTATGTTTCATCCTGACGTGCAAGGACCCCTTTGATCTTGTGATGGAAGTGGATTTTTAAACATAAGATGATCATTGTTGGTAGTTTTTGGGTCATGGCCTTGAATTTCAATCTGTCCTCGGTCAATAAGATCCTGAACAAGATGTTTCAATCTATGACAATTACTTGTTTTGTGCCCTTTCCCTTGATGGAATTCGCAATGTTCATTATCCCTCCACCATGGAGGTTTGACCTGAGGTTCGTAATTAGAGGTCTTGGGTAAGGTCACTAGATTTGACGAGACCAATTGATGTAACACTATTTCAATAGGTTCCCCTAAGGGAGTGTATGTACATTTTGGTTTATAATTCTGTTGTCTTTGCCTTGGTTCTTCTTGCTGGACATTGCGTCCTTGATTTGGTGGGGGAGGAACCATGTTGGTATTAGGAGGGGGTTTTTTCCCCATAAATTGGACCACGGGTTATGCACTCTTGATGGTTCTTGCATCTACAACCCCATCATTGACGATGTTTTTGTTTTTATTCCAGAAGTTAGGTTTATCACTGTTGAAGCATGAGCGAGGGGCATCTTTGGGTTCATTGTATATTTTGATAAGCCCCTTTTTGATGAGGGCCCATTCACATTTTAAACCCTGTGTGATCATGTCATTAAAAGACTCTGTGCCTTTCATGTCTAAATGAAATTCCATTTCTTCATTGAAGTTGGAAATTACTGTTTCCACTAGCTCTTTTTCAGATAGCTGAAGAGAATGTCTGCTAGAAATTTGTCTCCATCATTGTAGGAAAGCTAAAAATAACTCCCCTAGTTGTTTCTTGGTGTTGCATAGGTCTGCCATGGTGACATCGCACTCTATGTTATGAGAATAATGTGCAATGAACTTCTAGACCAGTTCTTCAAACGTCCTAATGTCATCCATGAGTCCGGAAAACCATTGCGTGGTTGTCCCTGCCAAACTCTGAGGAAAAAGACGCATTAGGTATGTGTCTTCATATGCCACTTCTAGGCAAGCAGAGTGAAATTATCTAACATGATCCTGAGGGTCTCCTTTTCCTCGATATTTTTCGAACTTAGGTGTTTCAAACCCTCATGGAAAAGGTGGCATATGTAGAGTCCTATCAAAGGGATAGGGACAAATATCATTAAGTGAAAATTGGTTTTTTTTCACACCATTGTGGAATTGTTGGGCGAGATTTTCAACTTGTTGCCGCAACATGTCAATGTCATTTGGAGGTGGCGGAGGTGGGGGATTTCCTTGATGAAGGTTGTATTTGATGTGATCTCGACCTCTTCCATCTTGATTATAAATTAGAGGGTAATTTGGTTCCCTCTTGGGCAAGTCTTAAAAAGTGAGCATCAGCGTTGCTCCTGAGGATTTTGTCAAAAAGTCGATTGAAGAGGGGGTTGTGTTGTGCTCTTTTGATTGCTTCAGGAGTGGGAGTATGAGGATTTTCATCATTTGCATTTCCTCCAAGAGCTTCTTCGAATTCATTGAGATTTTCCTCTTCTTCCTCTTCAATTTCTTGTTGTCTAGTCCTTGATCTGGTTTGAACCATTTTGTTTGAAAGTTTTTGTTGAAGTTTGATGAAAATGATGATGAGTTGATGATGAAATGAGAGATAAATGTGTGGTGAAGTGTTTAGCATATGGATCTCTAACACTAAAGGTAGATGTTACCAAAGTCCTTCTATGAATTTCTTGTTGTGTTTGTTGACAATGTTTGATATGATAAGGTTTAGAGAGGCCTGAGATGTGTTACAGACCCAACTACCTAGTAATGAGAGGATGCACTCATAGACTAGTTTTAACCTGCGTAGAAATGTCTCTTAGGATGAGTTTACCCTAGATGTAGAGACACTCTAAAAAGTGATGTGTTGTGTTTGATTCAAAAAATTACGAAAAAGAACCTAGGACAAGACCTCTTTATGCTTTAAGTGTTGAAATGGATTGATGATGTGTGAAATGTGAGAATGGATGGAATGTTAACTTCAATAGAAACTTTGTGTCACAAATGGGACAAATTCTTCCTCTTATTGTTCGAGGGTTGGTGGTTCTTCCCTACCTGATTTATGTGTGATGCAAATGTCTGGAAAGAAGGTAGGATTGATTTTGCCTCCCTTGTTTTGATGATAGCTCAAAGCTCTATATTGAGTAAAAGCTCTGTGGTTTAAAGACTCTTGATCAAATTCGTTAGATTTTCCTTGAAGATATAGATGCATGTGACATAAGAAGGTTCTATGTGAGACAAATATTTATCTATTGAGATAGAAAAATCTCCTTTTTTTGATGAAAGCCTTTGAGCTCAATGGTCTTTCCTTCAAGTTTATATTTTGATGAAGATTCTTCCTTCTCAAAATATGAAGAATGGTGATATAGTTTGATACTTTGTTGTTGCACTTTGTTTTTTGATCTTTGTTGGTATTTGAAAATGTTTGTGTTGGATGAATACTTGTTTTGGAATTGATTTTTGATTTTTCTTTGACAAGAAAACAAAGAAAGCATACAAACACAAGAATGTTGCCTCAAAAGGCACAAATAAGTGTGGGTCTAAATCAATCCAATCTTTGGAATTTTTGACCCTTTTTCCAAATGTTTTTGAGTATGTTTTTACAAATATCCTGAAGTCGGCTCAGTTTATCACTGGTCTTGACATAAAATGAAGACACTTCAAACACACTTTATCCCTAAGGTCAAATAGCTAGTTGCGATAATTTCAGCCCACATCTTGATATTTCTTCAACTTTGGTACTACATACCTTATGAATATTGCCATGATAGGTAAGGATGTGATATACTAAGTCTTACATGAGCATAACAAATAGATGATCACTATGATGGGGGAGTCACCACTTTTATAAAGCTACAAGTAGACTTTCAAAAAGCTATGTTTCTACTCAAGGAAATATGTATGGTGAGTATCTTGGGAGCAAAACCTTCTATGCTCTTGCACTGAATTTATCACAAATATCCTCAATCAATAGAATGGGTGGGCTACTACATAAAGGTGTTTAGTAATTTTTGATGTCTTTGGAAATAAGTTCATTCTGCAGTGACTCACTTAAGAGCCTTGTAACTTGTGGTGGGGACCATTTGTCCTTTTAGCAAGTTACACTGTAGGAACAACTATACCCAAGGATACAACTTTCGCTCACACCTGATTTCTATAGCAGCTCAAAGGATTTACTATGCGAGGTTGTTTCCAAGAGTGATGAATTAATTAAATGTTGGCTAGTGGATTTTTAATCAAATAAATAGAAAATATTCATTAATTAAATTGGACAGATTTATGTGACTACACAAGGGTTATAGGAAATGGAGCATACAATTTGGCTACCATGGAGGGAGATCCACTCCCTGACCCTATGAACAACATGCACCTTAAATTATATTATATCTAAGGGTTGGGTTAGTTTAGGTTTTTCTTTCCGCATTACATCTCATTTTCTTCAAAGCATTGCATCACATATAGTTTCTTTTTCAAATGCATCACATTCATAAAATTTTTGCATTGGCATATATCAACATCAATAAAACAAGGCAATCGTCCAAGTTTATCACCTGTTTGCATTCAAGAGAAATAAGAGTCGTCTCATTTTTTAGATATTTAGACATGAAGTCTTTGAGATCCTAAGGTCATACATTTTCAAAATTACCCCGTGACAATGCTTTACTTATGGTTGGGTATTGATTTCACTATTTGAGACTTGTTAACCCAAAATCTATCAATTTCTATATCTCAAACACATTAAAAAAAACTCTAATTCATTCGAGACACCTAGTTGATCATATGACCAGTGAGAGATCTAAAATTTTACTTCAACGCTGATGTAATTGTCACACCCAAGTAGGTTTCATTACTTACAAGTCAAGGCAAGAAAATAAAAAGAAACAGTGATATGCCAAATATTCATCTCAAGGCAAAAGAGAAATGATATATAACTGAAATATCGCGCATATAAAGTCTGACAAAAAAACTTGACTATGGGAACATGAGAGTAACTCCATCAGGGCTATGAACGACTGTCGACAACAGAGTAATATTCGAGAAATTACAGACTATAACCTTGTCGGAGCTCTAAAAGCTTGTTGGCAGCGAGGTTCTATTTGGGATCCTTTTGAAGTTAGGATAATTCATGGAGCTAGTCATATAGGATGCTAAGGATCTTTAGTGAGCACAAGAGCAGGAATTAATTCATTTGCACACACATGGGCAAAAGAAGATCAAAGTTTCAAGAACCAATGGGGAATTTTTCCGCGTCTCCATTTGTAAATCCTAGTCACTAAGTGTGTTAATTTGGATGTTCCAAGGGACCTTAAGGATTGATTGACCGCTTATCTATGAAATGTTTTGCACCTCCAATTCAATTGGTGTATTACAAAATGCTAAACAAACACAGTCATCCTTGTTCGAATAGGAAATGCATCTTCATCATGCATATTGCATTAACATAGGTCATGTCAAAAATTCATTGTCTCCACATGCATTTTGCAGATCATCATGTCATATAGGTTTGCACACTGGGGGCATAACTGAAAAAATCCCAAAAAATTGTAAAAAGCTATGAAAAAAACCATAAAAATCATATAAAGTCTTGAAAAATTCATAAAAACCATATAAAGTCCTGAAAAATTCCTAAAAAGCATATACTATCCTAACAAAAAAATCCAAAAATAGTGAAAAACAAAAAAATTCAAAAATAGTGAAAAACAAAAAAATTCAAAAACAGTGAAAAACGAAAAATCCAAAAATAGTGGAAAACAAAAAATCTAAAAACAATGAAAATAATAAAATCCAAAAACAATAAAAAATACCAAAAACATCATATAATGTCTTGAAAAAATCAATCCAAAAACAATGAAACAAAAAAAACCAAAAACATTAAAAAAAAGTCCTAAAAAAACCATAAAACATCATATAAAGTCCTGAAAAAATCAACCAAAAACATTCAAATATTAATCCACAAAATCCCAAAAACAATAAAAAAATCAATCAAAAAACTTGCAATAAAATGTCTTGCAAGAATCAAATACCCTAGCAGATATCTAGCAAATGCTTCACACGAACTTAACAAAGGATACAACTATCCAGTCAAACATCTGCAATCAACTGATCAAACTGTCTTATCAATCGTATCATATCCATATCAAGTGATCATTATCTTGTCTTAAACAGGAACGGATACACTCAAAATCAGACAGGTCAGTCTTAAACGAGGTCGACAACTTTCTGAGATCAGACATTATCAACTATCACATCAAGCAACTAAGAACAAAGGCACAAGATCGGTATAGTTGTTGAATTTTGTCCGAGTTGGTCTTTATCTTTTATCATTGGCGACAGATCGTGTTCCTATGCTACTCAAGGATGTCCACAAGTGACTAGAGGAGCCATGATGGGTATTATCTTTTTCTTTGTTTATTGTTTGTAGTGTGAACCAATGAAGTTCTAGGGAAATTACTCTAGTTGGTGCCTGTGATAGGAGCATTCAGCTTGTGAATGTCACACATACCTCGACCCCTAGATTATTTCCCAGAATGGAGGGTTTCACTCCTTGTCTGCTATGTGTTTATTTCTTCAATGAGATATCTTTACATCTTGGTTCCTTATACCCTGATGTGCTAAGCTCCATTGTTCAATAATAAGGCTTAGTGATGAATATATATTGCACAATAAATAATGACATAGGTTCGTGAATCAATCATTCTCATTCTCATCTCATCTGTTTATTGATAGTTTGCTGATTTCTCATATCTTTCTAAATCATTTTTTGTCATCTAACATTATTCTTTCATCAATCTCTTCTTTCTTTCATCTTACTAACATTTATTCAAGGTACATCTGAGTTAAAATAATATTCTGGCATTATCATACAAAAACATAAGTTGCATCCATATAGTTTTAAGTTGCATTCATATAGTTTAAATTCCATTTCTATAGTATTAATTGCATTCATATCATATATCATGTAGAAATCATTAAACCATTCATTAATCATCACATTATAAATCATGTAGAAACCATTGCATTCATAAACAATCATTTATAAATCATATAGACATGCATCACATAACACATAGTATCATACAACATACATGGAAAACAAAGCATAGTAGATCATCGCCAAAAAATTGCATATTATATATATAACTCAAAAATGGTAATGTGTCCGAATACAATAATCATAAAATAGGCCCGAAGGCTTAGATAACATGATCTCAATGTATCAACCCACATTGCCTTTGTCAACAGGTGGATCCTTCCTGCTAGATCCTTCCCCAAGATGTCGAGGTGGACCCATGACACCACCACTGCTGGTCCTCTGTGTAGAATTCCTACTAGAACTAGAATGACCTCTAACCTTACTAAAGCTATGAGCTCTCTGTCCCTCAGGTACATCCTCATGGTAGAGCTACAGATAATAAAAAGCCTCCTGTATACCATAATAGAGTCTGTCAGACTGTCTGCATGCATCGGTACCTGGAGCAAAATGCTGATCATAAGCATCCTGAACCATCTGCGACCATCTAACTACTTCATCTCTCTCCCTTTGGAGACGATCTCTCTTGGTCTCTAATGCACCATAGTTTCTGCAGAATGCCTCCTGCTCAACATCTCATCGACGCCTAAGTCTGGCAACCTCGTCCTCTAGACTCTGAATCCGTGCTCTGAGAATCTGTGGATCATCATCATCATCTCCATCACCACCTTGTCCTCCTCTTGCCCCCTCTGTAGCAAGAACATCCTCTAGCTCCAGCATATCATCATCATCATCCCCGTCCCTGCTCGATGACTCTGAGGAATCATCATCATCATCTCCACTGCTCATAGACTCGATGTCTCCACCAATGTCTACATCCTCCTCCTCCCCCTCATCTACTTGTCTTCCCTCCTCTTCCCCTCTTCCCTCCTCTCCTCTGTCATCTCCCGTCCTCTCCCCCATGTCAATCCGCACTCGCTGTCTAGGATGTCATATCTATTGTGCTATGATCAGAACAGTTGAATCAGACAGTGGAATAGGCCTATGTCTGGCCCACCATGCATCATACTTAGGAGTAGTCCCTGGATCTGCTACACCTGCATTCCAACCCCATGATAATGATTGAAGAGCATCAAACTTGATAGCCACCACATGTGGCTATATGCACACTCCCTAATCAGAAACCTTACAAGAAACACAAGCAAAGTACGTTGTAACAACATGTATCACATGTACCTCCCCAAACTGTCTGAGTACCCATCTTGGAAGAGACATCTCAATAGTCCTCTACATCTCAACGGTCCTCCCAATAAGATATCTCTGTTGTCTGCAGAAAGGTAAGTGTTGTGCATCATCTGCCCAACCAGGGCAATCTAAATATGGTCTCCAAATAAAATGCTGCAAGATATCATGCTAATGTCTCCAATGCAAGGTGTTACCTGAACCCCTGTGTCTAATACTAGGTGTATATCTATACGCATATGGCTCCTCAGGCTACAAGTCAACATGAATAACTAGCCTCGAGATAGAAATGTGCTCCCAAGCCCGAGTCTAGAGCAATGTCACACCACAACTGATCGATCGGTATCCCAAGTATACAATGTTGTGCATCTGATAATAACCCATGGGTAATAGACAAGGACCCCAAGCATATACTCAACGATGAACAATCATATCATGGAGCACTCTGCCCCATCCAACTAGAAAGCCATGGCCTCATCTGTCAGGAATCAACAAACCACCTACGATACTGCACAATACTATAGTAAGATCATCATAGTCCAAGTGAGCCTAAGGGATATCATATTGACCACTGATCTATAAATCCTGCTCCTCACACTCAAAAAGGGAACATAGTCCAACAACGCCATCGTCATGATCATATACAACTCTCACACCATGGATGGGAATATGCAGTATACGCCAAACATCCTCTAAAGTAATGGACACCTCACCAGTAGGAAGATGGAAGGTACATGTCTCGGAATGCCACCGCTCCACTAACGCTGTAATCAAAGCGTTGTTGGCCGTAATCTCTGGCAAATGTCAAACATGATATAATCTCAAATGTCGGATATGTGCAATCTCCTCAAGTAACCCGGATCGAAGATCAAGTCCACTAGGTCTACTTTGTCGACAGTATAACACTCCAATATTCTCCTGCACTGAAAAAATATTGAAATTGTCAGATATTGGATAACGCGATAAAAAAAATGATCATATGCATGACCAAAAAAAAACAAAAAAAAACTTCAATTTACAATGAATGCGTAATGTTTAACACTTATGTGTTGCATTTTACACTAATGTGTTACATTTAATGCTTATGCGTGACATTTAACATGTATGCGTGAACATATGAGCTAATGCGTAAACAGATAAACGTATGCGTGACAACTACAACCTATGTGTAACACTTAAAATCTTGCGGTACACTTAAGGCGTTTATGTGACACTTATGGCATATGCGTGAAAATCAATAGGCATATGCGTGATGATTAAAAGTTACTTCTTTGGAATTTTTTTTTTTAAATTACAAAACAGGCAAAAAATTAAGCAAAAAAATTGGAAACATAGCATGTCGTCAGTCCCCGGAGATCTCTGGTAAAAACATACTCGGTCAGACAAGTGCACTGGTGCCCTATAGCCAGGCATGATGATCAAATACTCGCAGGAAAGCAAAAGACTCGCAAGAATCTCCAAGTACTCAACACAATGCAAATGAGCAAATGAAAGGCCAATCTCTCTATTTATAGCTCAAAATTAGGCTTTTTCCCACTCTGACGCCCGTGGTCCCCGTGAACTTCAAACAACTTGTAGGCTACTCAAATGATCTCAAAATTGCACGAAACTTCACAGATTGCTCATTATATTGATATTGAATATATGGTCTCAATTTCTGATTTTTTTTACTACCTTTTCCGAGGGGGCATATTTACACTATACAGTGTTAAAGGCATACTGGGGCAGGAAATTTTTCATTTTCTTTGAAACAAATTCGTTCTGACATTGTCTCAAAGAGGGACAAATGTAGACACCTAAAAATGTCTCATTGATCATGTACTAATTATTTGTCTAAATTAGTTAAATAATTCTTTAATTATTTAATTAATCTAATTAATCTTATTCTTCTAATTTCATATTTCCTCATCATCTTACTAATTATTTCTATTTCAATTCTATCATCGTTTAATCATTTAAACCATTTTCTAATGTTAATTAAATATTTATTATTTAATTAATTGTGATTTTTAATCCTCAATTTAAATAATCTTTATTATTTAAATAAATTCCATTTTCAATTTCTATCTCTATTCATCTAATCATTCAACCCTTTTCTAAGTATTTTATTTTTTTGAAAAAAGGGGTTAAGATTTATTCAGAAATCATAGAAATACAAAGATCAGGCCTTAGGCCCACCAAGACAACAACCAAAACTAAAAGGATCCAAAAAGAACCACCGGCACCACCACTACAAAGCCAAGTGACCATAGCATTAGATCCGACCGTCAGATTTCTAATGATAATACCTTTTCGGAAAGCCCTTAGAAAGATGATGTGGCATAAATTAGGGCCAAAGGCCAACCACTTTGAAATTACACCAAAAACCAAGCTCATCTGGAGCCTCAAAGGGCTTCAAAAATAACAATGAAAAGGAAACAAACATAAAAGGGAAATTGATACTACACCACTGGGTGCTCTTACATCATCCTATCTTCTAGCATTAACTTGTCTAAAGTTTCAAGATAATTAGGAGCTAGATCATCTCTTCCACTAAAATCCCAACCATCAACATGCTCTGAAGCCCACTTGGCCAAACAACCAACCACTCTATTCCACTCCCTGGGAATATGACAAAAGGAGACAAATTCCTATGTATTACACATTTGTAAAATCTATCTGACCACAAAAGCTAATTGTCAACTCAAATCATTCAAATTATGTTTGTTCAACATGTCCACAACAATCTAAGAATCCGACTCACAAATAAGCTTCTGTGTAGGGGAAAAAGTGAGACTAGGTTAATCATGCCCTAATCCTACCTTTTGACACACATTACGGAATACGAAAGAGCCTAGAGATATCGCACAATTGGCTACTTCTTTTGGTGAAAGAGAGAGCCACGGGATATCTATTAGGATTTCTATTCCCTTGTTGAAATTGAAAGCTAAAATGATACAAGTTCAAACCCTAATCCCAAAATGCAAGTATGAACTAATAACAAGATTGCAGAATTGAGACTAAACAATGAACAGCTGTAAATGTAAGGATAAAATAAGAATGCAGATATGTACCTGGAGTCGAAATCAGACTGAAAATGTTCGGGACGGGGGCGCGGGTGCCACTGTCCTGAAAACTGCACCGGAAACCACTATTTTGCACCCTGAAACACTGTCTGGAAACTGTCGGAAAGCTGTCTGTCCGGAGGACCAGGGCGCCCAACGCCTCTGTCCCAGGGACCAGGGCGCCCAGCGCCCCTGTCCTGGTCTTTTGAGCTGCAATTTTACACAGGGTTCTATCTCAGTCTCCTCTTTCCGGATCTGTGTCCTGCGACGTCGTCCGAATCCCGAAACCTGCAATAATATCTGAAAAGGGGGAAGGGCGGCTATATAGGGTTTTGCCTTAGTCAAACCCCCGCTTTGGTGATTTCCACCTCCACGAATAGCCAAGTTGTTTTGTAAAATGTATTGTGTGTGCAGACCTAGTGTGTGTGCAAGGTCCAAAATGCAAGAAAGCAAACTAGAGCAACCTAGAAAGTAAACCCTAATTGCTTGTAAATGCTATAAATCAAGATGCAATGTGATCTAAAGCATGAATAAATGATATATCAAAGCTTATGTAAGGACATGAAAACAATATGAAATCATACCCAACCCTCAAGGGAGGAGTACAAGCCAATCTTCAGTCGGTAATCTCCTATTGTTCTTCAATGTCTTCCAAGCCCTAATTGGATGAATGAATGGATTTGATAGATGCTTGATAGAATGATGTTGAGTGTTGTTGAAGTCTTCAAAGATCTGCTCTTTCGCTGCATATCCCGTTCTTGGAAACAAAAATCCGATCCCTTCCAATGAGGAAAGAGAGCTTTTATGTATGAAACCCTAGGTCGTAAATTCGTATTTTGGCCGACCTAGAGATTGAATATCCCGCCAATTTCTTGGGGTTAAGCTTTATTTTATGATTGGATCATGCTCCCAAAATTTCGAGAAAAATGTCCAGGACCATGTTGCACGGGCGCCATGGTTCCAACAACTTTTCACCAAATTTTCAGGCCGTCGGATATGATGATTTTAGAGAGAATCCCAAAGTTATAGGTGATTTCGAGATGTTTAGACCCCGAAACCAAGCCCCCAAGTTCGAAATAGGACTTAATTAGGGTTTTTGATTAAGTGATGTATTGGAGGAATAAAATGCGAAGGGCACGCTTTAGTGAAAGGGCCCAACTTTATGATGTAGAGAATGATGAAATAGGGACCTTAGAGCTAATTAATTTGATTAATTAAGTGCTTAAGGAGAAATGCAATGCAGAATGCAAAATGCGCTAAGGCGGGTGCTAAACTAGGTGTGAAATTGTACCACCCTAGCGAGTGCGTACAATTTACGACGCTACATTTAGCCCCCACTTTAGCGGTCATATGAGTACTACGTGCATATGCAAGCTAAAGTACAGAAAAGTAAACATCATTTGAAAAAAAAGGATATATCCATAAGTCGTCGGACGAAGCCCCCAGCGGTATCTGCAGTACACAGTTAGGAACTGCACCCTACAAAACAAACGTTAGATCACAAAATCACCTAATGCTTACTAGGGAAAGTGATGAAATCTGTGAGTAGCTATATGCCCCCCCCTGTTTCGACTTGCTTATTTAGGGAGGTGAAACAGGGTAGCATGTTTACTTGCGACAAATTGTGTAATAGAGTGTTGATGAGGGGTGTTCACTAAATAGGCTTCATCAGAGCACTTTTTGGAACATCTCGAGAGTAGGAGAAGGAAAATACGATTCCAACGCAACAAACGGCTCGAAAGTCACATCTCCCAAACCCAAGTTATGATAAAATGAATGATAGGGGAAAAATTAGGGTTTCGAGAAGTAAGAATAGACAAACGAGAGTATATACTTCGAAAGTGACACTTGTATTCGTCACTTTGCCAATTTCAGGATACTATTCAGTGCAGCGGAGCCCACCTAGTCATCATGCCTTCACGACGACCGGAGCATCCCACGAGGATCGAGATCCTGCGCTAGGCCGTGATCGACGACGAGCCACTGGACGAGGTGAGTTGACTGAACATTTGACTTTTGATTTCTCGCATGTTTGACTTTTCCATGATCAAATGCGGACCTTGAATGCCGACTGGGGCCCACCTAGGGCGCCATGGTCCCTGAGGGGCGCCCTGGTCCCCCCAGGGCACCATGGTCCCTGACAGGGGCGCCATGGTCCCTGCAGGGCGCCATGGTCCCTGACAGGGCGCCATGGTCCCCTCAGGGCGCCATGGTCCCCAATCAGGGCCTGGCGAGGGGTTACAAGGCAAGCATTCAATGTTCAACAGTTTGCATTTGCGATTTCGATGATTGAGTACTGATTTTGGTCATGTTTTCGTTTTGCAGGGTCTCCCGTACATGAGAGAGCATACAGCGGGACACATCCTTCGCACTTTGCGAGACCAGATTCCACGGCTGACTCAGTCAGAGAGAGACACCCTATCGATAGTAGGATTGTGGTACATGATTCTTATGCCGGCCATTCGATTTCATCCTGCGATGCTGATGGCACTGATGGAGAGATGGGATCCTGACACCTGTACCTTTCACCTTCCGGTAGGAGAGCTGACAGTCACACTCGAGGATGTGTACCGTATACTGCGTCTTCCTATCAGAGGAGCGGCAGTCACATATGCGACTGATCGGGTAGCAGAGGATCATCAGAGGGAGCAGATGTACTGCATAGGGAGAGTCATGCCGAGCGAGACGAGAGGTCGTATCATGGTCAGCTGGCTCTTACATCCTACAGGAGAGATACCACTTCTGAGATGCCTCATGATAGCCATCATAGCACTAGCCGTCTGCCCTAATGGGCGAGGGACACACATGCATGGGGGCCTCACATGGTGTATCAGAGGGATGGAGAGACATAGGAGAGTTTATGCATGGGGTCGGAGTATGCTTGCACATCTCTATCACGACCTTGAGGAGTATGTATTCGGACAGGGTTGTAGTTTGATGACATGAACACTTCTGCAGGTGTGGATCTTAGAGCACTTCACATGCACCAGGCCCGTCGGCTATCCACTGAGTATAGCGAGCGAGCGACCTAGGGTGTTCGCTTATCCACTGACCAGCGAGTGGAGATTTGGGGATTTGTTGTATTGGAGAGTGACTATTGACAAACTGACATCTGAGGTGATAGTGTGGAGACCTTACCTACTGATGCACAGATGGGATGGTATGGAGAGATAGTTAGCATGTTTACAGAGGAATCGCCTACTGCGAGGACGATATGCACACATCATAGTCCCCTTCTACTTCGACCAAGTACGGAGGTAGTTCGGACTAGAGCAATGTGTTCCAGCCGATGTGCCCATCTATACTCGACACTCACGGGTCCTTCCCAGACCTAGAGCAGTAGCGAGACCGACGGTGGATGATATCGAGATGACAGACTTGGAGGGATCAGATGAGGATGTAGTCACTGACTATTCTGCAGAGCCTGGAGCACAGCGTAGATATGTTTCATGGTTCATGAGATCATATCCAGGTCCTATCTTTCCACCAGATCATCCGACAGGCTATCCAGGCCCATGGAGACATGGAGACCGAGACAAGGATGAGGGATCCAGGTCAGAGGAGTCAGATGAGGGAGAGGGTCATGAGGAGACGGGAGATCCTGATCCACCTACAGGCGATCAGCCCAGTGACGAGGAGGAGGATGCAGATAGAGAGGAGGACGAGGAGGATGCAAGTGATGATGCAGATGAGGATGAGGATGATGAGGAGGACGACGAGGAGGATGATAGAGATGATGAGGAGGAGTCGGATGCAGCTCCCCACCATTCAGGAGACGATACCATAGCCCTAGATCCACCTTTTATTCCCCAACAAGCGGAACAGGAGGCGATACAGAGACCTGTCACCAGTACCATCCAGCCTACACCCATCGTGGATAGAGTATTCGAGCGAGGGGAGCCTAGTGGTTCCCAATCACAGATGCTACCATATCATGATCCCTACTGGCGCAAGGGAGATCCAGGTATAGTAGGTCTATACTGATTGATTAATGCTTTGATGATATAGAATGGTACTAACAAAGATCTATTCTACTGCCACAGCTAATGTGCAGGACTGGCGTTCCTTGATTCAGCAGGCAATGACAGACATCTCCATGATAGCACAGATTCCTAGTTCCTCACAGATTACGTTCAGGCCTCAAGGGAACGCGGGTCAGCATGAGGATTTGTTTTTCCCATTCCGATTACAGGTAGATATATGGAGGGAGAGAGAGAGAATCCTATCAGAGGATCTCCGTCAGGCGCGGTAGAGAGAGGGAGTCCTATCGGAGGATCTCCATCAGGCGCGGCAGAGAGAGAGAGTCCTATCAGAGGATCTCCATCAGGCGGGGCAGAGAGAGAGAGTCTTATCAGAGGACCTCCAGCAGGTGCGGCGAGATCTAGTAGCGGCCCAGACTGAGGCTACCACCTATCGTGCGATCCTCATGGATAGGGATCGTAGGAGTTCCTCTCGGAGTCAATCACAATCTGTATCATGCTACACACCCATGGGTCCACCTCCACGGCCAGATCAGGAGGGAGCATCCAGTCGACACTCTCCAGCCACTAGCCCTAGGGATAGGAGATGATTGTATGATGTAAGAGAGAGATCACATTTTGGATATTCAGTGACCTATGTTTGTACACGATCCACACATATATATGTATATATACATGGTTCTCGTTCTGTCTCAAATGTGTTATCTTTAATGCCTAAAACAATGTATATTTTGTTTTGATTAAATCTAATACATTTGGTAAATGTACATGTATGTTCAGAATTTAATTTCTATGTGATTGATTTCTCAATGCTCCATGATTAAATTGATACATGTGTGACTTAATTAAATATTTAATCAAGTACAACATTGATGATAAGGAAGAAATATGCATTAAGTTTAAGAATCATATAACTAATGTGATTTAATTTTGAACTTAAACACAACATGATACGATTCTACTTAACACATAAAGACACTGTATAATATGCTAGCATAATGAAAATGTAAACCTTTTACAATTTACATTAATGAATTCAAGACAAACTATAAAGTAAGAAGAAATGCTTGTCAGGAACGAAGCAATATAGATCAAACATCATAACATTTAATTCTATTTTGCTTTAATTAAGAAACACTAACATATTATCCAATGTTGAAGAAGATAGATAAGAAGTGAAGAATTTAAGCATAATATCTACGCAAGTGCATAGCATTGATAGGTTCTTTAAGAGGCGTACCGTCTACATCCGCTATTTTGTAAGCACCTGATCCATAATCCTCAATAACAATATATGGTCCAAGCCAATTAGGACTAAATTTTCCCTTTTCGGCCGGCAAGGCATTCACATTGCGCTGATTCTCATAAAGGACTAGATCACCTACTGAGAAGGAACGTTGAATGACCTTATCATTATAGCTTCGTTGTAGAGTTTTGTGATACGCTTGAATATGCTCAAGAGAATTTATACGCTGTTCATCAAGCATCTCAAGCTGTTGAAGTCGTTGTTCTCTATAGGAGTCATCATCTACTATACCTTTAAGAGAAACCCTTAGTGATGGAATTTCTAACTCTAAGGGCATAATAGCATCAGCACCATAAACAAGATTATAAGGAGTAGTTCCCGTAGCAATTCGTACACTCGTTCGGTAGGCCCAAAGAGCGTAGATTAGCTGGTTACTCCAATCCTTACCATGCTTATTTACGGTTTTACGAAGAATTTGCTCAATTATCTTATTGGATGATTCGGCTTGGCCATTTGACTGAGGGTAATACGGTGTAGAAAATTGATGTTTGATATGATACTTCTCAAGGAATTTCTTCACGTCCTTGTTCTTAAACGATGTTCCATTATTTGAGATAATAGTGGAAGGTATACCAAATCGAGAAATAATGTTTTCTAGAAGAAATTGACAAATCACTTCAGCAGTAGTAGAGCGAAGGGGAATAGCCTCTACCCACTTCATAAAGTAATCTGTTGCAGTTATAATGAAGGTGTGTCCTTGAGATGAAGGAGGAGAGATTTTTCCAATAAGATCCAAACCCCATGCGGAGAAAGGCCAAGAAGCTACTTGAGAACGAAGTTCTTGGGCAGGAGCATGAATCAGATTATTGTGTTGTTGACATTGGTGACATTTCTTAACAAATGAGAAGGAATCCTTCTGCATAGTTTGCCAATAGTATCCTATACGAAGCAACCTATGAACCAGGGATTTGCCCCCAAAATGCCCCCCACAGGCACCCGAATGTGCCTCTTCAAGAGCAACAGGGATTTCTGACTTGTTAAGACAACGAAGAAGAAGACCATCATAACCCCTTCGATAAAGGACATTAGAAAGGATGATATACCTAGCAGACAGCTTGCGGACTCTAGCCCTAGTGTTCCTATTAGCAGAATCAGGGAAGGTACCATCGGTCAAATATCTTACAATATGCGAGAACCATTCATCTGAGTCTACAAAGTCACAACATGTTACCAAGCTAGAATCATCTTCAATAGCTGGAGAAGTAAGATTGTGAATAACGAAGTTAAGATCGACCTTAGGGTCCTCTAAAGATACTAACGAAGCCACACATGCCATCGCATCCGCATGTCGGTTATCTTTTCGAGGGACCGGTTCCATGGTATAAGAATCAAAATTTTGTAATAAAGATATAGCAAGGTCTTTATATTGTGATAATTTGTCTTGTTTTGCTTGATATATTCCTGTTACTTGTCTTATAATTAATTGCGAATCTCCATAGATATGTATGTGTTTTATATTAAGAGCTAGAGCTGCTTTTATTCCTGCTATAAGAGCCTCATACTCAGCAATGTTATTGGTACACAGGAAATTTAGACGATATGATAAGGGAATAGGTTTCTTTGTAGGAGAAACCAAAACAACCCCTGCCCCCAATCCCGTACGACACTTAGAGCCATCAAAATATAACTCCCAAGTTTCATCTTTCTCTATAGAAAGAATGAAATCATCAGGAAAGGACTACGGGTTAGGGAATGAAAAAGGTGAAGGAGCCTCAACTAAGTGATCAGTCAACGCTTGTCCTTTAATTGCTCTTTGTGAAACAAATTTAAGGTCAAATTCAGTTAACATCATAACCCACTTAGCGAGACATCCTGATAAATCAGTTTTAGAGAAAAGATGCTTCAACGGATCAAACTTAACCATGACATGGACTTCTGAATTTAAAAGATAATGTCTCAATTTCTGAGTCGCAAACACCACGGCCAAGCATTGTCTTTCTATCGTAGAATATTGGGTCTCATAATCGAGTAAGATACAACTTATGTAATAAACCAGACACTCCTTACCATCTTTGTCATGTTGTGCTAACAATGCTACGAGAGCATGAGAAGAAGCAGCTGTATACAGGATAAAGGGTTTAGAAGGTTCAGCAGGTTGAAGAATAGGAGGACTAGCCAAATACACTTTTAAATCTTCAAATGCTTGCTGACAATCCTCATTCCACTAAAAAGTGATATCCTTTTTAAGGAGTTGAGTAAAAGGAAAGGTACGATCCGCAAGCTGAGACACAAACCTACGAATAGCCTGAATCTTTCCTTGTAAGCTTTTAAGTTGAGATACATTTCGAGGAGGTGGCATGTTAACAATAGCATCTATTTTCTTAGTGTCCACCTCAATCCCACGATGCGAAACTATGAACCCTAATAGTTTTCCACTATCCACACCAAAAACACATTTTCGGGGATTCAAACGCATGTGATATTTACGAATTCTTTCGAAGATTTGACGAAGGACTTTAACATGATCCATGCGAAGAAAGGATTTAGCCAAAATATCATCAACGTAATCCTCTAAAATCTTATGCATATAATCATGAAAGATAAGGGTCATCGCTCGTTGATAAGTTGCACCAGCGTTTTTAAGTCCAAAAGGCATCATTATCCAACAAAACGTACCCCAAGGAGTGGTGAAAGCGGTTTTGTATTGATCTTGAGGGTTAATGAAAATTTGATTGTAGCCTGAAAAACCATCCATGAAGGATAAGAAGGCATGTCCTGCCGTAGAATCAACTATCATATCAATGTTTGGAAGAGGGAAATCATCTTTTAAAGAAGCCTTATTTAGATCCCGAAAGTTGGTACACATTCTTATTTTGTTATCTGGTTTAGCCACAGCGACAATGTTTGAAATCCATGGGGAATAGTCAATAGGGCAGATAAATCCAGCCTCCAATAACTTTTCAATCTCAGCTTTAACAAGCAGAGCTATCTTAGGATTCATTTTTCGAATCTTTTGTTTCACGGGCTTAGCATCAGGTACTAAGACGATATTATGAGTAACAATCTTAGGATCTATACCAGGCATGTCAGAATATGCCCAAGCAAAAATCTCAGGGAATTCATACAATAGTTCTTCATATTGTTTTTGTTCCTCTTCATCCAAACATTTTCCAATTTTAATGATTTTTTCTTTGTTGCAAGGATCCATCTTAACATCAAGGGTATCACTTATGAGGAGATTACTTTGTTGAGGAGTATCCTTTAACTGAGGGAATTCTTTCACAGTCTTATCATTATCAATCTCTTTTCCAAAATAATCTTCAGTATTCAAACAATAAGGGAGTCCCCTATTGTGATGATAATGAGGAAGAGTGTCATAGGCTCCCAAGAACTTAGCTAAAGCGTCGTCGGTAGGGAAGATATCTAGAGCACAATCACCCGAAGAATCCTCATCAATATACTCAGGGTGTTGTATTGATAAAGATGTAGAGATGGCATTAACACTAATGCATGGTCTTTTAGAGGCTTTAGTATGTCTGCAGGGATTATAGCCAAGTCCAAAGGCATAATGTTGAAAATTAGTCTCTAGAGGAACTCTAATCCCTTGTTCATTAGCACCACAACCTTTTCCATGATACCCATGCTTAGCAAAAATGTGAAAACCACGACCATAGCGATCAGCCATTTCAGGAAAAGAAGGTGGTTTTTCATAAGATAAAGAATCAAACTCTTCATAGTTATAGATGTGAGAAGAGGAAGTTTGAGAAGCGGCCACAAAATTATTACTCATAGCTTCAGGCAGGGTTGATTGACTTTTAGCTTCTTCTTTCTTTTCAACTTTGTGATTTCCAGCTTCTTCCTTCTTTTCAACTTTAAGTTCTCTAGAAGGAATCTTATATTCACCCACAAAGGTAGGGTTAAAGTCAAGAGATCCCCAATCATCTTCTACAAGAAACTTCTCAGGATCAAAATCCTTTTTATGTGTAGTTTCAAGCCGAGAAGGATCTTCCTTAGGAATTCCAGATTCATCCCAAGGATTTTGATCATCGGAAAGCGAAGACTCATCGATTGGTTTCTTGTTTAAAGAGTCATCACTAGACGAGGATGGCGTAGAAGAATCTCCTTTGGAATTAGATGTTTGTAGACAAGCTTGAAAATTAGTATCACCCATCAAGGTATATGTCTTGTTGTTATAAATGAATTTAACTTGTCTATGCAATGTAGAGGGGACAGCTTGCATGCTGTGAATCTAAGGCCTCCCTAATAGCAAATTATACGTTAAATTTCTCCGCATAACATGGATAGGAGTAGGCAAAGTAACAGGTCCCACTGTGAGAGGTAAGGTGATGATACCCAATGAAGTCTTAGCCACATTGTCAAAACCACGAATGGAACGAGAGTCAGGCTCCATAAGAGAAGTATCCACATTCATCTTATGTAATAGATTGATGCTACACACATTAAGGCCAGAGCCATTATCTACTAATGTTCGTCTTATAGCAGTGTCTTTCATGACAACCACAATCATCAAGGGATCATATTGTTGTTGGACTTCACTAGTAGGCAACTCATCTTGCGTAAACACAATTTGAGGCTTAGGATTCATCACAGAGTTAACAAAAGATGCTATATTACTAGATGTATTCGGTGGAGGAACATTCAAATCTTTCAAGGCATCTTGTAACATTCCATGATGAGCGGAAGAAGTTTGAATCAAATCCCAAAGGGATATCTTAGCAGGGGTAGTTTTAAGTTGTTCTATGAGATCATATTCCTTACCCATAACTTGCAAAATACGAGGAGCTTGAGGAAGGATTGGTTGAGGATTAGGAAGCGAAACTGGAATAACAGGAGGAGGATTGGGTTGCTTATTATTTCTGGTATGATAAGTATGGGCAACCGCATGATAACTCTCTCTAGTTATTTGCTTAGCATAATTGTAAGGACTTATAGGTTGTCTTCCTTGTACGGTAATGATTGGTTTATTTGGAGTACCAAAGGAATCATGATCATACCTCCCTTGGACAGTAAGGAGAGGAGTCTTAGGAATTTGAAAGGTGGGAGAAGGATAAGCACCTTGGACTTCAAAGAGGGGTTTGTTATATTCATTCAAATTTATCATGTTAACCAACTTAGAGATCTTGTTTTTGTTTATAGGTTTCGACAAAGCCACAAAGTCATCAAAGGCATCATCCAACAAAGCATAATCATATCGGTTAAAGGGTTTGTCTTTTGATTCAAAAGGAGACATCTCCTCATAGAGGGGATTATTGAAAACAACCATGTTACTAGATTCAGGGGAAGAGTGGATAGGAATGTATCCTTGAGAGGAATCATTCGACTTATCTTTCTCATCACACCTAAATGGCATAGTAACAAGGTTTATGAGTTTTTGGTAAAATGAAGGTTTAGCATCCTTAGGGTTTAAAAACTCATCTAAAGCTTCATCTAATTCATCTTGGCTATACTCATAATAATCATCAAATGCATGAACATTTTGCAAATAAAAATCTGACATTTTGAAAAGATTGCATAAAATTGAAACACACAATGCAAAGAAACACAAGCTCTCTCTCTTTTTTCTTTTTCTTTTTCTCTTTTAATGAAATGAAATGAAAACACACTAAATCTAGATCTAGATCTAACAAATGCAATGCAAGAGGAAGCAATGATAGATTCACGTCGGGTTCACCAAAATGTGTAGGGGAAAAAGCGAGACTAGGTTAATCATGCCCTAATCCTACCTTTTGACACACATTACGGAATACGAAAGAGCCTAGAGATATCGCACAATTGGCTACTTCTTTTGGTGAAAGAGAGAGCCACGGGATATCTATTAGGATTTCTATTCCCTTGTTGAAATTGAAAGCTAAAATGATACAAGTTCAAACCCTAATCCCAAAATGCAAGTATGAACTAATAACAAGATTGCAGAATTGAGACTAAACAATGAACAGCTATAAATGTAAGGATAAAATAAGAATGCAGATATGTACCTGGAGTCGAAATCAGACTGAAAATGTTCGAGACGGGGGCGAGGGTGCCACTGTCCTGAAAACTGCACCGGAAACCACTGTTTTGCACCCTGAAACACTGTCTGGAAACTATCGGAAAGCTGTCTGTCCGGAGGACCAGGGCGCCCAGCGCCTCTGTCCCAGGGACCAGGGTGCCCAGCGCCCCTGTCCTGGCAGGACCAGGGCACCCAACGCCCCTGTCCTGGTCTTCTGAGCTGCAATTTTACACAGGGTTCTGTCTCAGTCTCCTCTTTCCGGATCTGTGTCCTGCGGCGTCGTCCGAATCCCGAAACCTGCAATAATATCTGAAAAGGGGGAAGGGCGGCTATATAGGGTTTTGCCTTAGTCAAACCCCCACTTTGGTGATTTCCACCTCCATGAATAGCCAAGTTGTTTTGTAAAATGTATTGTGTGTGCAGACCTAGTGTGTGTGCAAGGTCCAAAATGCAAGAAAGCAAACTAGAGCAACCTAGAAAGTAAACCCTAATTGCTTGTAAATGCTCTAAATCAAGATGCAATGTGATCTAAAGCATGAATAAATGATATATCAAAGCTTATGTAAGGACATGAAAACAATATGAAATCATACCCAACCCTCAAGGGAGGAGTACAAGCCAATCTTCAGTCGGTAATCTCCTATTGTTCTTCAATGTCTTCCAAGCCCTAATTGGATGAATGAATGGATTTGATAGATGCTTGATAGAATGATGTTGAGTGTTGTTGAAGTCTTCAAAGATCTGCTCTTTCGCTGCATATCCCGTTCTTGGAAACAAAAATCCGATCCCTTCCAATGAGGAAAGAGAGCTTTTATGTATGAAACCCTAGGTCGTAAATTCGTATTTTGGCCGACCTAGAGATTGAATATCCCGCCAATTTCTTGGGGTTAAGCTTTATTTTATGATTGGATCATGCTCCCAAAATTTCGGGAAAAATGTCCGGGACCATGTTGCACGGGCGCCATGGTCCCGACAACTTTTCACCAAATTTTCAGGGCCGTCGGATATGATGATTTTAGAGAGAATCCCGAAGTTACAGGTGATTTCGAGATGTTTAGACCCCGAAACCAAGCCCCCAAGTTCGAAATAGGACTTAATTAGGGTTTTTGATTAAGTGATGTATTGGAGGAATAAAATGTGAAGGGCACGCTTTAGTGAAAGGGCCCAACTTTATGATGTAGAGAATGATGAAATAGGGACCTTAGACCTAATTAATTTGATTAATTAAGTGCTTAAGGAGAAATGCAATGCAGAATGCAAAATGCGCTAAGGCGGGTGCTAAACTAGGTGTGAAATTGTACAACCCTAGCGAGTGCGTACAATTTACGACGCTACAGCTTCCTCCATCCTAAAGAATAGCCTCGCTCAACAACAATCTTAATAGCTAGGGCCTCCATAAGATTGTTAGAGTGCTGCCCAATATAAATAGAGAAGAAAAAAACTGCACAACCATCATCACCTCTACCTATACCTCGAATACCTGCATGTCTAGGATTCCCACGGGAAGAGCCATCTGTATTAATTTTTAAGATTCCCACAGGAGGGGGAATCCACCTTCCATCTCTGCTTATCCATTACTTCACATTTTGAGGTCTATTTCCAGCAACACAGTCCATTTAAATGTTTTCCAACTGCAGATTCCTTAAAATAGCATGATCACCCGGATCAACATTTTCAGACAAATTGCACTTAGCTGAGATTGTCTCCTGAAGCCTATTAACTATCTTTTTCCATAGTTGACGACTCCCTATATGTGAATCACAAAAGACCCTCTAAATCCTTTCCAACCACAAATTCTAGATAATAAGGGCTAGCCCAATAGCCTAGGCCACTTCAAGAAAAGAGATCTTTGCTAGGGGTCTGCCCAGGCTATCCGAAAAGTCAATTAAGGAGGTAGCATGAAAACAAGCATGTTGCCAAGCCTCCCACCACTTGTGCCAAATCTCTCTAGAGAAAGGGCAAAGAAAAAACAAGTGGGAGAAGTCTTCCTCATTATGCATACAAAGATAATAGATAGATGGTCCCTGGAAGCCTCTCTTATGAAGATTCTCCCATGTCAAGCATTTCCTCTGAGCAACCAACCATAAGAAAAAAATACATTCTAACCAAGAGAAGCTATTCCAAACCTTCTTCCATCAGGGAACATCCGTCAAGCCATGCAATTGCCTATCCAGCTGAGCATAACCTTCGGCAACAGAAAACTTGCCTTTTAGGTTAGGACCCCTAGCCAAAATATCTCTCTCCTTGAGAGAACTACATAACCTACCCTCCAAGATATTAACCAACACCACACGATCCTCATCTGAGCCACCCAAGGGCCATTCAAGAGGATCCTTCCAGCAAGTCACCCCAACCTGTCCAATGTGCCTAACCATTTTAAAATTCTCCACCTTAACCCATCCAACATTAGTGAAAATGTTGCAAAGAGGCTGAAGTTGTGGATAACTAGACATAATAGGAGGGTGACCATCCCAAGAGTCCTGCCAAAAAAGAGCTTCAGAGCCTCTATTACAAATCCATAAAAAGGCCATCTTTAATAAGTTGGGCACCTTTTTTAAGAGTATCCCAGATACAAGAGTCCCTACCCACTAAACCAAGATGAGGCACCTCATGATCATTAACACTAGGGAGATACTTGTGGGTTAAAATCTTGGCTCGGTCCTGATCCTGATTGTTACACCACCTCCAATACAACTTAGCCGCCAAGGCCTTGCTAACCAAAACAATAGATTTGAGGCAAATACCCCCAGCATATCTTAGTCTACAAACAAAGTCCCATTTAACTAAACTCCACTTAGAAGAAAGAAAACTACCAGACCAAAGAAAATGATGAGAAAGAGCATCAAACTCTCTCATACGGCTGGAGGGGGGAGCCTGCATAAAACACCTATAAATGGGAAGCACTTGTACCACAGTCTTCAGAAGAATCACTCTTCCAGCATAGAATAATCACTTGTAAGTCCAATGATTAACCTTGCAACAAAATTTATCCAAAATTCCTTGCCAAAACTCTCTGCATTGAACCCACAAATCTAAAGGAATCCTGAGGTACAACATTGAAATGGACCCCGTCTGAAATCTGAGGATCCTAGAAATCCTATTCTGAATAAACCGAGGAGTATTAAAGAAGTATATGGATGATTTATCTTCATTAATTTTCTAACCGAAGGCTTTGCAATATATATCCAAATCTCTCTTGAAATTCACTGCTCATTGATTCTGGCCTTGCCCATCAAACCTATGTCATTCACAAACTGAAGATGAGAGTAGGGAGGTAGAGCATTGCTCCAAATCCAGCCCTAAATAAGACCATGTCTCACCTGGGAAGTGATAAATTTTCCAAGACATTTAGCCATGAGAATAAATAAATAGGGAGATAAAGGGTCCCCTTGCCGAAGCCCCCACAAAGTGCTAAACAATTCCGAGGGTTCTCCATTAATAAGAACTGAGAAAGAGGTAGAAGTCACACAACTAAGAACCCAATTCACCCACTCTTCTCCAAAACCAAAAGCCAAAAGGATCTTTTGTAAGAAATCCCAACTCACCCTATCATAAGCTTTTTCCATGTCAAGTTTAATAAACATAGCCTTCTCCTTAGAGGATGACATCAAATGAATAGCCTTCATTGCTATCACAACTACATCAAGGATTTGTCTTCCATCAATGAAACCACCTTACTCCTTAGAAACCAAAGTGCAGAGGAGAGGTTTGAGTCATTCAACAATCAATTTAGTGATTATCTTATAGACAACATTACATAAAGCAATAGGCTTGTACTAATCCAAGCTATTAGCCCTCTCCTTCTTAGGAATGAGAGCCAAGAAGGTAGAATTCATAGATTTGAGAATTTGTTTATTCCTATGAGATTCCTAAACCACATCTAGAAGATCATACTTTATAATCTCCCAAAATTCCTAAAAAAACTCAATAGGAAACCCGTCAGGGCCAGGAGCCTTGCCTTTTTTCATTTGAAACACAAACCCCTTAAGTTTAGACAACAAAATGGGTCACAAGAGATCATCATTCATTTCAATAGAGACAAGAGGGGGAATACAGTTCAAGATGGCCCTCTCTTCCACCATAGCTTCAGGATCCTCTTTAGTAAACAAATTAGAAAAATAACTGACAACTTCCATAGCAATTTCTTATTTAGATGAAAGATGAACCCCTTATGAAGATATGAGAGAGGTAATAGAGTTACCATACCTCTGAGCCTTAACAAAATTATGAAAAAAAGCTATGTTTCTATAACCTTCTTGGAGCCAATCCACATGAGACTTTTGTTTCCAGAAAATATCCTCACGCAACTCCCACTCTTCTAAGTCCTTAAGAGAGAGGGACTCAGCAATACTGAGTTCCGCAACCATCCCTTGATCCCTAATCTGATGCGTAACCTCATCTAGCTTGGATTGAGCTACCATCTTGTGTCTATGCAGATTCCCAAAACATTATTTATTCCACCTCTTCAGCCTATATTTCACATGTTGTAATCTCTTCCCAAAAGTGTACACAACCTGCCCTTGGGTAGGCACCCCTTCATACCACCAATCAACCATAAGATCCTTCAACGATTGATCACAAAGCTTCATCAATTGAAATTTGAAAGAGGGATTTTGGGAGGTTCTAAAAGATGTAATAGAAATCTTAGTAGGCTAATGATCAGAACCCCTCCAATCAAGAATTTCTAAACTGGTGGACCACCTATCATGCACCAAATAGAAGGAAACCAAAAATCTATCAAGCCTTTTAGAAATAGCCTCAACACCACTCCTCCTATTATTCTATGTAAAGACACCATTAATTGGCTTCACATTAATGAGATTCAAGAGACCAATATTATCTCTGAGTAAATTTGAGGAAGGATCAAGCCTGAATAACCCACCTCACTTTTCCTCCAAACTAGTAACGACATTAAAATCTCCAGCCAAAATCCAGGGGAGAAAAGGGTCTTGAGCCCGAACAAGATTGATGTGTGCCCAAAGATGCGACTGACCCACAAGATCAGTAGGAGCATACATATTAGAGAAGAGGCATCTTTCTCCAGTCTCAAAGCTAGAAGTGACCATAGAAATGGAAGACTTGCTAGAAAACCACCACATAGAGGAAACTTTGATTGGGTTCCAGAAGCAAGAAATCCCCCCTAAACTACCATGAGAGATCACTCCCTGCCAAAGGCCCTGAGGCTAAACACGCAAAGCACAACTGGCCAAACCATCCACCGAAAGCTTGGTTTCCTGAATAAAAACAACATCAGGAGACTCCGAGTCAATTAATCTGCGAACAACCTTTTGTTTAGGGGTGTTGTTCAACCCCCTTACATTCCATGAGTGAACAATCATTTATGTGGTTAAGAGAAGTAGGAATTAATGGGCTTCACAGACCTCAACTCAACCAAAGTATCACCAATAAGCTTAACCTTTTCCTAATCCATTTTTTGTCCACTCCTTAAAGGTTTGTCTAAAGAACCCTTTTTGAGGGTCTTCTGTTGTAAACCTAAAACAAGAGGGGCTTTGTTACTCTTCACAGAACCTGAGGCCACTATAGTGGAAAGATAAGTAGACTCCATGACCACTACACCTTTAGGGACCTATGACCCACTAAGATCTCTATTGTCCTAAACATGGGAAGGCAAATCTATAATCATGTGAACATCCTATTGATTCTCCAAAGATAGGACCCAACCCTCTTTCTTGGAATCCCCATTGAATACCTCATGCTGAAATTGGGCACCCAAGGTCATTTCAACTGGAACTCCTTCCTCTTGGACCAAATCCTCTAGAACATCGAACCTATTTAGGGTGATATCATTTTGACTATCCAACCAGGTTCTCTTCTTTCCTTTGTCATTATTCTGGGGTTTGACAGGAATGAAGCCATCTTTATCAGCAAGACCATTATGCATAGGGGCTTTCCCCTTATCTTCCCCCAGAATAGAGTGAGGAGGATCAGAAACAACCAATTTAGAAGATTTATTTCTTGGACATCTCTGCTGTAAATGACCATATTCATGATAAGTTCTACATCTAAATGGCAGGGTCTCATAGTCCAGCTGTTGGATCCAACAAGATGTCCCAAAACAGATTTCCATAGAGTCTGGAAAAGGATTATTTAAATCAACTTCTACACATATACGAGTGTAGGAAATCACCTTTCGATCTTGAGTTTGTGAAGCCAAACCCACAGGTTTACCAAGAAGCAGTGAGATTGAGTGAAGAATATCTTCTCTCCAGAATTCCAATGGGAGCCTCGACAATTGGATCCACACGGGCACATGAGAGGGAAGCTCCTTAGTAGAATTAAAGCCAATATGCCAAGGTTTGATAATGAGTCTTACCTAGTTGAAAAAATAAGGGGCACCCTCAAAAACCTTGTTCCTGTCTGCTAGGTTGGAAAAAATAACCAAAAAATAGTTATTGGCTACCATAAGTAGCTCCATGTCTCCTTCAAGATTCCAGACACGGCATGCCCAAGACTCTAAAATAGGTTTAGAGAGGCGAAGACCATTAAATTTGCATATGAGAGCATGATTACACCAATATTCAACATCCTCCAAAATTTTCTCAAGTTGAATAACCAGAACTAGACGATCGTGGGATCTCTCCAAACAACCATTCACCTTTTTCATGTGAAAAGGCTCTTTCAAAGAAGAGATGCCTTCCCCTGATTGGGAATTACT